>NW_026453166.1:0-250618 GCF_025200985.1 Drosophila gunungcola
CCCCAGTTTTAAGCCCATAACTTTTTATTCGAGCATCCAATTTCAAAGTGGTATATCTTTAAAGTCCTGTGGCTTAGTTCTCTAAAAATCTGCGTTTAAAACTTGGTGTGTAATTTCGGGCCGATTTTTTGCATATTTTGTGATGTTACCCCTTTCAGAATCTCAGAAAAAATCGTCTGTGCTGAAAAATGACCAAAGACCCGCAGATTTAAATCCATAACTTTTCTTTCAGGTATCTGATGTCAAATTGTTATATCTCTACAGTCTTGTGGCTTAAACCTCCAAAAATCTGCATTTAAATTTTATTTGAAAATATTGGGTTTTTATTATTACGACATAACTACCTAATTAAATTCTGAAAAATAGCATTACCGAAATTTGACCAAAAACCCACAGTTCTAAGCCCATAACTTTTTATTGAAGCATCCAATTTCAAAGTGGTATATCTTTAAAGTACTGTGGCTTAGTTCTCTAAAAATCTGCGTTTAAAACTTGGTTTATAATTTCGGGCCGATTTTGTTCAAATTTTGTGATGTGACCCCTTTCATAATCTCCGAAAAAATCGTCTGTGCAGAAAGATGACCAAAAACCTGCAGTTTTAAATCCATAACTTTTCTTTGAGGCATCTGATGTCAAATTGGTATATCTCTACAGTCTTGTGGCTTAAGCCTCTAAAAATCTGCATTTAAATTTTGTTTGAAAATATTGGGTTGTTATTTTTACGATATAACTTCTAAATTAATTTTCGAAAAATAGCATTACAGAAATGAGACCGAAAACCCACAGTTCTAAACCCATAACTTTTTATTCAAGCATCCAATTTCAAAGTGGTATATCTTTAAAGTCCTGTGGCTTAGTTCTCTAAAAATCTGCGTTTAAAAATTGGTTTGTAATTTCGGGCCGATTTTTTGCATATTTTGTGATGTTACACCTTTCAGAATCTGAGAAAAAATCGTCTGTGCAGAAAAATGACTAAAAACCTGCAGTTTTAAATCCATAACTTTTCTTTTAGGCATCTGATGTAAAATTGGTATATGTCTACAGTCTTGTGGCTTAAGCCTCCAAAAATCTGCATTTAAATTTTATTTGACAGTATTGGGTTTTTATTTTTACAACATAACTACCTAATTAAATTCTGAAAAATAGCATTACCGAAATGTGACCAAAAACCCAGTTCTAAGCCCATAACTTTTTATTTAAGCATCCAATTTCAAAGTGGTATATCTTTAAAGTCCTGTGGCTTAGTTCTCTAAAAATTGCGTTTAAAACTTGGTTTGTAATTTCGGGCTGATTTTTTTCATATTTTGTGATGTTACCCCTTTTATAATCTCCGAAAAAATCGTCTGTGCAGAAAGATGACCAAAAACCTGCAGTCTTAAATCCATAACTTTTCTTTGAGGTATCTGATGTCAAATTGGTATATCTCAACGGTCTGGTAGCTTAAGCCTCTACAAAACTGCATTTAAATTTTGTTTAAAAATATTGGGTTTTTATTTTTACGATATAACTTCTTAATTAATTTCCGAAAAATAGCATTACAGAAATGCGACCAGAAACCCCCAGTTCTAAGCCCATAACTTTTTATTCAAGCATCCAATTTCAAAGTGGTATATCTTTAAAGTACTGTGGCTTAGTTCTCTAAAAATCTGCGTTTAAAACTTGGTTTGTAATTTCGGGCCGATTTTTTGCCCCCAGTTTTAAGCCCATAACTTTTTATTCGAGCATCCAATTTCAAAGTGGTATATCATTAAAGTCCTGTGGCTTAGTTCTCTAAAAATCTGCGTTTAAAACTTGGTTTGTAATTTCGGGCCGATTTTTTTCATATTTTGTGATGTTACCCCTTTCAGAATCTCAGAAAAAATCGTATGTGCAGAAAAATGACCAAAAACCTGCAGTTTTAAATCCATAACTTTTCTTTCAGTCATCTGATGTAAAATTGGTATATGTCTACAGTCTTGTGGCTTAAGCCTCTACAAAACTGCATTTAAATTTTGTTTAAAAATATTGGGTTGTTGTTTTACGATATAACTTCTTAATTAATTTCTGAAAAATAGCATTGCAGAAATGCGACCAGAAACCCCCAGTTTTAAGCCCATAACTTTTTATTCGAGCATCCAATTTCAAAGTGGTATATCTTTAAAGTCCTGTGGCTTAGTTCTCTAAAAATCTGCGTTTAAAACTTGGTGTGTAATTTCGGGCCGATTTTTTGCATATTTTGTGATGTTACCCCTTTCAGAATCTCTGAAAAAATCGTCTGTGCTGAAAAATGACCAAAGACCCGCAGATTTAAATCCATAACTTTTCTTTCAGGTATCTGATGTCAAATTGTTATATCTCTACAGTCTTGTGGCTTAAACCTCCAAAAATCTGCATTTAAATTTTATTTGAAAATATTGGGTTTTTATTATTACGACATAACTACCTAATTAAATTCTGAAAAATAGCATTACCGAAATGTGACCAAAAACCCACAGTTCTAAGCCCATAACTTTTTATTGAAGCATCCAATTTCAAAGTGGTATATCTTTAAAGTACTGTGGCTTAGTTCTCTAAAAATCTGCGTTTAAAACTTGGTTTATAATTTCGGGCCGATTTTGTTCAAATTTTGTGATGTTACCCCTTTCATAATCTCCGAAAAAATCGTCTGTGCAGAAAGATGACCAAAAACCTGCAGTTTTAAATCCATAACTTTTCTTTGAGGCATCTGATGTCAAATTGGTATATCTCTACAGTCTTGTGGCTTAAGCCTCTAAAAATCTGCATTTAAATTTTGTTTGAAAATATTGGGTTGTTATTTTTACGATATAACTTCTAAATTAATTTTCGAAAAATAGCATTACAGAAATGAGACCGAAAACCCACAGTTCTAAACCCATAACTTTTTATTCAAGCATCCAATTTCAAAGTGGTATATCTTTAAAGTCCTGTGGCTTAGTTCTCTAAAAATCTGCGTTTAAAAATTGGTTTGTAATTTCGGGCCGATTTTTTGCATATTTTGTGATGTTACACCTTTCAGAATCTGAGAAAAAATCGTCTGTGCAGAAAAATGACTAAAAACCTGCAGTTTTAAATCCATAACTTTTCTTTGAGGCATCTGATGTCAAATTGGTATATCTCTACAGTCTTGTGGCTTAAGCCTCTAAAAATCTGCATTTAAATTTTGTTTGAAAATATTGGGTTGTTATTTTTACGATATAACTTCTAAATTAATTTTCGAAAAATAGCATTACAGAAATGAGACCGAAAACCCACAGTTCTAAACCCATAACTTTTTATTCAAGCATCCAATTTCAAAGTGGTATATCTTTAAAGTCCTGTGGCTTAGTTCTCTAAAAATCTGCGTTTAAAAATTGGTTTGTAATTTCGGGCCGATTTTTTGCATATTTTGTGATGTTACACCTTTCAGAATCTGAGAAAAAATCGTCTGTGCAGAAAAATGACTAAAAACCTGCAGTTTTAAATCCATAACTTTTCTTTTAGGCATCTGATGTAAAATTGGTATATGTCTACAGTCTTGTGGCTTAAGCCTCCAAAAATCTGCATTTAAATTTTATTTGACAGTATTGGGTTTTTATTTTTACAACATAACTACCTAATTAAATTCTGAAAAATAGCATTACCGAAATGTGACCAAAAACCCAGTTCTAAGCCCATAACTTTTTATTTAAGCATCCAATTTCAAAGTGGTATATCTTTAAAGTCCTGTGGCTTAGTTCTCTAAAAATTGCGTTTAAAACTTGGTTTGTAATTTCGGGCCGATTTTTTTCATATTTTGTAATGTTACCCCTTTCATAAAAAAAACCTGCAGTTTTAAATCCATAACTTTTCTTTTAGGCATCTGATGTAAAATTGGTATATGTCTACAGTCTTGTGGCTTAAGCCTCCAAAAATCTGCATTTAAATTTTATTTGAAAATATTGGGTTGTTATTTTTACGATATAACTTCTTAATTAATTTCCGAAAAATAGCATTACCGAAATGTGACCAAAAACCCACAGTTCTAAGCCCATAACTTTTTATTGAAGCATCCAATTTCAAAGTGGTATATCTTTAAAGTCCTGTGGCTTAGTTCTCTAAAAATCTGCGTTTAAAACTTGGTTTGTAATTTCGGGCCGATTTTTTTCATATTTTGTAATGTTACCCCTTTCATAAAAAAAACCTGCAGTTTTAAATCCATAACTTTTCTTTTAGGCATCTGATGTAAAATTGGTATATGTCTACAGTCTTGTGGCTTAAGCCTCCAAAAATCTGCATTTAAATTTTATTTGACAGTATTGGGTTTTTATTTTTACAACATAACTACCTAATTAAATTCTGAAAAATAGCATTACCGAAATGTGACCAAAAATCCACAGTTCTAAGCCCATAACTTTTTATTTAAGCATCCAATTTCAAAGTGGTATATCTTTAAAGTCCTGTGGCTTTGTTCTCTAAAAATCTGCGTTTAAAACTTGGTTTGTAATTTCGGGCCGATTTTTTTCATATTTTGTGATGTTACCCCTTTTATAATCTCCGAAAAAATCGTCTGTGCAGAAAGATGACCAAAAACCTGCAGTCTTAAATCCATAACTTTTCTTTGAGGTATCTGATGTCAAATTGGTATATCTCAACGGTCTGGTAGCTTAAGCATCTACAAAACTGCATTTAAATTATGTTTAAAAATATTGGGTTTTTATTTTTACGATATAACTTCTTAATTAATTTCCGAAAAATAGCATTACAGAAATGCGACCAGAAACCCCCAGTTCTAAGCCCAAAACTTTTTATTCAAGCATCCAATTTCAAAGTGGTATATCTTTAAAGTACTGTGGCTTAGTTCTCTAAAAATCTGCGTTTAAAACTTGGTTTGTAATTTCGGGCCGATTTTTTGCATATTTTGTGATGTTACACCTTTCAGAATCTGAGAAAAAATCGTCTGTGCAGAAAAATGACTAAAAACCTGCAGTTTTAAATCCATAACTTTTCTTTTAGGCATCTGATGTAAAATTGGTATATGTCTACAGTCTTGTTGCTTAAGCCTCTACCAAACTGCATTTAAATTTTGTTTAAAAATATTGGGTTGTTGTTTTTACGATATAACTTCTTAATTAATTTCTGAAAAATAGCATTGCAGAAATGCGACCAGAAACCCCCAGTTTTAAGCCCATAACTTTTTATTTGAGCATCCAATTTCAAAGTGGTATATCATTAAAGTCCTGTGGCTTAGTTCTCTAAAAATCTGCGTTTAAAACTTGGTTTGTAATTTCGGGCCGATTTTTTTCATATTTTGTGATGTTACCCCTTTCAGAATCTCAGAAAAAATCGTATGTGCAGAAAAATGACCAAAAACCTGCAGTTTTAAATCCATAACTTTTCTTTTAGGCATCTGATGTAAAATTGGTATATGTCTACAGTCTTGTGGCTTAAGCCTCTACAAAACTGCATTTAAATTTTGTTTAAAAATATTGGGTTGTTGTTTTACGATATAACTTCTTAATTAATTTCTGAAAAATAGCATTGCAGAAATGCGACCAGAAACCCACAGTTCTAAGCCCATAACTTTTTATTCAAGCATCCAATTTCAAAGTGGTATATCTTTAAAGTCCTGTGGCTTAGTTCTCTAAAAATCTGCGTTTAAAACTTGGTTTGTTATTTCGGGCCGATTTTTTTCATATTTTGTGATGTTACCCCTTCCATAATCTCCGAAAAAATCGTCTGTGCAGAAAAATGACCAAAAACCTGCAGTTTTAAATCCATAACTTTTCTTTCAGTCATCTGATGTCAAATTGGTATATCTCTACAGTCTTGTAGCTTAAGCCTCTACAAAGCTGCATTTAAATTTTGTTTGAAAATATTGGGTTGTTATTTTTACGATACAACTTCTTAATTAATTTATGAAAAATAGCATTGCAGAAATGCGACCAGAAACCCACAGTTCTAAGCCCATAACTTTTTATTCAAGCATCCAATTTCGAAGTGGTATATCTTTAAAGTCCTGTGGCTTAGTTCTCTAAAAATCTGCGTTTAAAACTTGGTTTGTAATTTCGGGACGATTTTTTTCATATTTTGTGATGTTACCCCTTTTATAATCTCCGAAAAAATCGTCTGTGCAGAAAGATGACCAAAAACCTGCAGTCTTAAATCCATAACTTTTCTTTGAGGTATCTGATGTCAAATTAGTATATCTCAACGGTCTGGTAGCTTAAGCTTCTACAAAACTGCATTTAAATTTTGTTTGAAAATATTGGGTTGCTATTTTTACGATACAACTTCTTAATTCATTTCTAAAAAATAGCATTACCGAAATGTGACCAAAAACCCACAGTTCTAAGCACATATCTTTTTATTTAAGCATCCAATTTTAAAGTGGTATATCTTTAAAGTCCTGTGGCTTAGTTCTCTAAAAATCTGCGTTTAAAACTTGGTTTGTAATTTCGGGCCGATTTTTTGCATATTTTGTGATGTTACCCCTTTCATAATCTTCGAAAAAATCGTCTGTGCAGAAAAATGACCAAAAACCTGCAGTTTTAAATCCACAACTTTTCTTTTAGGTATCTGGTGTCAAATTGGTATATCTCTACAGTCTTGTGGCTCAAGCCTCCAAAAATCTGCATTTAAATTTTATTTGAAAATATTGGGTTGTTATTTTTACGATATAACTTCTAAATTAATTTTCGAAAAATAGCATTACAGAAATGAGACCGAAAACCCACAGTTCTAAACCCATAACTTTTTATTCAAGCATCCAATTTCAAAGTGGTATATCTTTAAAGTCCTGTGGCTTAGCTCTCTAAAAATCTGCGTTTAAAACTTGGTTTGTAATTTCGGGCCGATTTTTTGCATATTTTGTGATGTTACACCTTTCAGAATCTGAGAAAAAATCGTCTGTGCAGAAAAATGACTAAAAACCTGCAGTTTTAAATCCATAACTTTTCTTTGAGGCATCTGATGTCAAATTGGTATATCTCTACAGTCTTGTGGCTTAAGCCTCTAAAAATCTGCATTTAAATTTTGTTTGAAAATATTGGGTTGTTATTTTTACGATATAACTTCTAAATTAATTTTCGAAAAATAGCATTACAGAAATGAGACCGAAAACCCACAGTTCTAAACCCATAACTTTTTATTCAAGCATCCAATTTCAAAGTGGTATATCTTTAAAGTCCTGTGGCTTAGTTCTCTAAAAATCTGCGTTTAAAAATTGGTTTGTAATTTCGGGCCGATTTTTTGCATATTTTGTGATGTTACACCTTTCAGAATCTGAGAAAAAATCGTCTGTGCAGAAAAATGACTAAAAACCTGCAGTTTTAAATCCATAACTTTTCTTTTAGGCATCTGATGTAAAATTGGTATATGTCTACAGTCTTGTGGCTTAAGCCTCCAAAATCTGCATTTAAATTTTATTTGACAGTATTGGGTTTTTATTTTTACAACATAACTACCTAATTAAATTCTGAAAAATAGCATTACCGAAATGTGACCAAAAACCCAGTTCTAAGCCCATAACTTTTTATTTAAGCATCCAATTTCAAAGTGGTATATCTTTAAAGTCCTGTGGCTTAGTTCTCTAAAAATTGCGTTTAAAACTTGGTTTGTAATTTCGGGCCGATTTTTTTCATATTTTGTAATGTTACCCCTTTCATAAAAAAAACCTGCAGTTTTAAATCCATAACTTTTCTTTTAGGCATCTGATGTAAAATTGGTATATGTCTACAGTCTTGTGGCTTAAGCCTCCAAAAATCTGCATTTAAATTTTATTTGAAAATATTGGGTTGTTATTTTTACGATATAACTTCTTAATTAATTTCCGAAAAATAGCATTACCGAAATGTGACCAAAAACCCACAGTTCTAAGCCCATAACTTTTTATTGAAGCATCCAATTTCAAAGTGGTATATCTTTAAAGTCCTGTGGCTTAGTTCTCTAAAAATCTGCGTTTAAAACTTGGTTTGTAATTTCGGGCCGATTTTTTTCATATTTTGTAATGTTACCCCTTTCATAAAAAAAACCTGCAGTTTTAAATCCATAACTTTTCTTTTAGGCATCTGATGTAAAATTGGTATATGTCTACAGTCTTGTGGCTTAAGCCTCCAAAAATCTGCATTTAAATTTTATTTGACAGTATTGGGTTTTTATTTTTACAACATAACTACCTAATTAAATTCTGAAAAATAGCATTACCGAAATGTGACCAAAAATCCACAGTTCTAAGCCCATAACTTTTTATTTAAGCATCCAATTTCAAAGTGGTATATCTTTAAAGTCCTGTGGCTTTGTTCTCTAAAAATCTGCGTTTAAAACTTGGTTTGTAATTTCGGGCCGATTTTTTTCATATTTTGTGATGTTACCCCTTTTATAATCTCCGAAAAAATCGTCTGTGCAGAAAGATGACCAAAAACCTGCAGTCTTAAATCCATAACTTTTCTTTGAGGTATCTGATGTCAAATTGGTATATCTCAACGGTCTGGTAGCTTAAGCATCTACAAAACTGCATTTAAATTATGTTTAAAAATATTGGGTTTTTATTTTTACGATATAACTTCTTAATTAATTTCCGAAAAATAGCATTACAGAAATGCGACCAGAAACCCCCAGTTCTAAGCCCAAAACTTTTTATTCAAGCATCCAATTTCAAAGTGGTATATCTTTAAAGTACTGTGGCTTAGTTCTCTAAAAATCTGCGTTTAAAACTTGGTTTGTAATTTCGGGCCGATTTTTTGCATATTTTGTGATGTTACACCTTTCAGAATCTGAGAAAAAATCGTCTGTGCAGAAAAATGACTAAAAACCTGCAGTTTTAAATCCATAACTTTTCTTTTAGGCATCTGATGTAAAATTGGTATATGTCTACAGTCTTGTTGCTTAAGCCTCTACCAAACTGCATTTAAATTTTGTTTAAAAATATTGGGTTGTTGTTTTTACGATATAACTTCTTAATTAATTTCTGAAAAATAGCATTGCAGAAATGCGACCAGAAACCCCCAGTTTTAAGCCCATAACTTTTTATTTGAGCATCCAATTTCAAAGTGGTATATCATTAAAGTCCTGTGGCTTAGTTCTCTAAAAATCTGCGTTTAAAACTTGGTTTGTAATTTCGGGCCGATTTTTTTCATATTTTGTGATGTTACCCCTTTCAGAATCTCAGAAAAAATCGTATGTGCAGAAAAATGACCAAAAACCTGCAGTTTTAAATCCATAACTTTTCTTTTAGGCATCTGATGTAAAATTGGTATATGTCTACAGTCTTGTGGCTTAAGCCTCTACAAAACTGCATTTAAATTTTGTTTAAAAATATTGGGTTGTTGTTTTACGATATAACTTCTTAATTAATTTCTGAAAAATAGCATTGCAGAAATGCGACCAGAAACCCACAGTTCTAAGCCCATAACTTTTTATTCAAGCATCCAATTTCAAAGTGGTATATCTTTAAAGTCCTGTGGCTTAGTTCTCTAAAAATCTGCGTTTAAAACTTGGTTTGTTATTTCGGGCCGATTTTTTTCATATTTTGTGATGTTACCCCTTCCATAATCTCCGAAAAAATCGTCTGTGCAGAAAAATGACCAAAAACCTGCAGTTTTAAATCCATAACTTTTCTTTCAGTCATCTGATGTCAAATTGGTATATCTCTACAGTCTTGTAGCTTAAGCCTCTACAAAGCTGCATTTAAATTTTGTTTGAAAATATTGGGTTGTTATTTTTACGATACAACTTCTTAATTAATTTATGAAAAATAGCATTGCAGAAATGCGACCAGAAACCCACAGTTCTAAGCCCATAACTTTTTATTCAAGCATCCAATTTCGAAGTGGTATATCTTTAAAGTCCTGTGGCTTAGTTCTCTAAAAATCTGCGTTTAAAACTTGGTTTGTAATTTCGGGACGATTTTTTTCATATTTTGTGATGTTACCCCTTTTATAATCTCCGAAAAAATCGTCTGTGCAGAAAGATGACCAAAAACCTGCAGTCTTAAATCCATAACTTTTCTTTGAGGTATCTGATGTCAAATTAGTATATCTCAACGGTCTGGTAGCTTAAGCTTCTACAAAACTGCATTTAAATTTTGTTTGAAAATATTGGGTTGCTATTTTTACGATACAACTTCTTAATTCATTTCTAAAAAATAGCATTACCGAAATGTGACCAAAAACCCACAGTTCTAAGCACATATCTTTTTATTTAAGCATCCAATTTTAAAGTGGTATATCTTTAAAGTCCTGTGGCTTAGTTCTCTAAAAATCTGCGTTTAAAACTTGGTTTGTAATTTCGGGCCGATTTTTTGCATATTTTGTGATGTTACCCCTTTCATAATCTTCGAAAAAATCGTCTGTGCAGAAAAATGACCAAAAACCTGCAGTTTTAAATCCACAACTTTTCTTTTAGGTATCTGGTGTCAAATTGGTATATCTCTACAGTCTTGTGGCTCAAGCCTCCAAAAATCTGCATTTAAATTTTATTTGAAAATATTGGGTTGTTATTTTTACGATATAACTTCTTAATTAATTTCCGAAAAATAGCATTACCGAAATGTGACCAAAAACCCACAGTTCTAAGCCCATAACTTTTTATTGAAGCATCCAATTTCAAAGTGGTATATCTTTAAAGTCCTGTGGCTTAGCTCTCTAAAAATCTGCGTTTAAAACTTGGTTTGTAATTTCGGGCCGATTTTTTTCATATTTTGTAATGGTACCCCTTTCATAAAAAAAACCTGCAGTTTTAAATCCATAACTTTTCTTTTAGGCATCTGATGTAAAATTGGTATATGTCTACAGTCTTGTGGCTTAAGCCTCCAAAAATCTGCATTTAAATTTTATTTGACAGTATTGGGTTTTTATTTTTACAACACAACTACCTAATTAAATTCTGAAAAATAGCATTACCAAAATGTGACCAAAAACCCACAGTTCTAAGCCCATAACTTTTTATTTAAGCATCCAATTTCAAAGTGGTATATCTTTAAAGTCCTGTGGCTTAGTTCTCTAAAAATCTGCGTTTAAAACTTGGTTTGTAATTTCGGGCCGATTTTTTTCATATTTTGTGATGTTACCCCTTTTATAATCTCCGAAAAAATCGTCTGTGCAGAAAGATGACCAAAAACCTGCAGTCTTAAATCCATAACTTTTCTTTGAGGTATCTGATGTCAAATTGGTATATCTCAACGGTCTGGTAGCTTAAGCCTCTACAAAACTGCATTTAAATTTTGTTTAAAAATATTGGGTTTTTATTTTTACGATATAACTTCTTAATTAATTTCCGAAAAATAGCATTACAGAAATGCGACCAGAAACCCCCAGTTCTAAGCCCAAAACTTTTTATTCAAGCATCCAATTTCAAAGTGGTATATCTTTAAAGTACTGTGGCTTAGTTCTCTAAAAATCTGCGTTTAAAACTTGGTTTGTAATTTCGGGCCGATTTTTTGCATATTTTGTGATGTTACACCTTTCAGAATCTGAGAAAAAATCGTCTGTGCAGAAAAATGACTAAAAACCTGCAGTTTTAAATCCATAACTTTTCTTTTAGGCATCTGATGTAAAATTGGTATATGTCTACAGTCTTGTTGCTTAAGCCTCTACCAAACTGCATTTAAATTTTGTTTAAAAATATTGGGTTGTTGTTTTTACGATATAACTTCTTAATTAATTTCTGAAAAATAGCATTGCAGAAATGCGACCAGAAACCCCCAGTTTTAAGCCCATAACTTTTTATTCGAGCATCCAATTTCAAAGTGGTATATCATTAAAGTCCTGTGGCTTAGTTCTCTAAAAATCTGCGTTTAAAACTTGGTTTGTAATTTCGGGCCGATTTTTTTCATATTTTGTGATGTTACCCCTTTCAGAATCTCAGAAAAAATCGTATGTGCAGAAAAATGACCAAAAACCTGCAGTTTTAAATCCATAACTTTTCTTTTAGGCATCTGATGTAAAATTGGTATATGTCTACAGTCTTGTGGCTTAAGCCTCTACAAAACTGCATTTAAATTTTGTTTAAAAATATTGGGTTGTTGTTTTACGATATAACTTCTTAATTAATTTCTGAAAAATAGCATTGCAGAAATGCGACCAGAAACCCCCAGTTTTAAGCCCATAACTTTTTATTCGAGCATCCAATTTCAAAGTGGTATATCTTTAAAGTCCTGTGGCTTAGTTCTCTAAAAATCTGCGTTTAAAACTTGGTTTGTTATTTCGGGCCGATTTTTTTCATATTTTGTGATGTTACCCCTTTCATAATCTCCGAAAAAATCGTCTGTGCAGAAAAATGACCAAAAACCTGCAGTTTTAAATCCATAACTTTTCTTTCAGTCATCTGATGTCAAATTGGTATATCTCTACAGTCTTGTAGCTTAAGCCTCTACAAAGCTGCATTTAAATTTTGTTTGAAAATATTGGGTTGTTATTTTTACGATACAACTTCTTAATTAATTTATGAAAAATAGCATTGCAGAAATGCGACCAGAAACCCACAGTTCTAAGCCCATAACTTTTTATTCGAGCATCCAATTTCAAAGTGGTATATCATTAAAGTCCTGTGGCTTAGTTCTCTAAAAATCTGCGTTTAAAACTTGGTTTGTAATTTCGGGCCGATTTTTTTCATATTTTGTGATGTTACCCCTTTCAGAATCTCAGAAAAAATCGTATGTGCAGAAAAATGACCAAAAACCTGCAGTTTTAAATCCATAACTTTTCTTTTAGGCATCTGATGTAAAATTGGTATATGTCTACAGTCTTGTTGCTTAAGCCTCTACCAAACTGCATTTAAATTTTGTTTAAAAATATTGGGTTGTTGTTTTTACGATATAACTTCTTAATTAATTTCTGAAAAATAGCATTGCAGAAATGCGACCAGAAACCCCCAGTTTTAAGCCCATAACTTTTTATTCGAGCATCCAATTTCAAAGTGGTATATCATTAAAGTCCTGTGGCTTAGTTCTCTAAAAATCTGCGTTTAAAACTTGGTTTGTAATTTCGGGCCGATTTTTTTCATATTTTGTGATGTTACCCCTTTCATAATCTCCGAAAAAATCGTCTGTGCAGAAAAATGACCAAAAACCTGCAGTTTTAAATCCATAACTTTTCTTTCAGTCATCTGATGTCAAATTGGTATATCTCTACAGTCTTGTAGCTTAAGCCTCTACAAAGCTGCATTTAAATTTTGTTTGAAAATATTGGGTTGTTATTTTTACGATACAACTTCTTAATTAATTTATGAAAAATAGCATTGCAGAAATGCGACCAGAAACCCACAGTTCTAAGCCCATAACTTTTTATTCAAGCATCCAATTTCGAAGTGGTATATCTTTAAAGTCCTGTGGCTTAGTTCTCTAAAAATCTGCGTTTAAAACTTGGTTTGTAATTTCGGGACGATTTTTTTCATATTTTGTGATGTTACCCCTTTTATAATCTCCGAAAAAATCGTCTGTGCAGAAAGATGACCAAAAACCTGCAGTCTTAAATCCATAACTTTTCTTTGAGGTATCTGATGTCAAATTAGTATATCTCAACGGTCTGGTAGCTTAAGCCTCTACAAAACTGCATTTAAATTTTGTTTGAAAATATTGGGTTGCTATTTTTACGATACAACTTCTTAATTCATTTCTGAAAAATAGCATTACCGAAATGTGACCAAAAACCCACAGTTCTAAGCACATATCTTTTTATTTAAGCATCCAATTTTAAAGTGGTATATCTTTAAAGTCCTGTGGCTTAGTTCTCTAAAAATCTGCGTTTAAAACTTGGTTTGTAATTTCGGGCCGATTTTTTGCATATTTTGTGATGTTACCCCTTTCATAATCTTCGAAAAAATCGTCTGTGCAGAAAAATGACCAAAAACCTGCAGTTTTAAATCCACAACTTTTCTTTTAGGTATCTGGTGTCAAATTGGTATATCTCTACAGTCTTGTGGCTCAAGCCTCCAAAAATCTGCATTTAAATTTTGTTTGAAAATATTGGGTTGCTATTTTTACGATACAACTTCTTAATTCATTTCTGAAAAATAGCATTACCGAAATGTGACCAAAAACCCACAGTTCTAAGCCCATAACTTTTTATTTAAGCATCCAATTTCAAAGTGGTATATCTTTAAAGTCCTGTGGCTTAGTTCTCTAAAAATCTGCGTTTAAAACTTGGTTTGTAATTTCGGGCCGATTTTTTGCATATTTTGTGATGTTACCCCTTTCATAATCTCCGAAAAAATCGTCTGTGCAGAAAAATTACCAAAAACCTGCAGTTTTAAATCCATAACTTTTCTTTCAGGGATCTGATGTCAAATTGGTATATCTATACAGTCTTGTAGCTTAAGCCTCTACAAAACTGCATTTAAATTTTGTTTGAAAATATTGGGTCGTTATTTGTTTTTCTGGTTGGTTTTATGAAATTTAAATTTTCAAAACATTTCTTATCATTTTTCTCAGTCAAATTGCTAGATTTTCTGAGTTCAGATACCAGGCAAACTTAATCCGTTGCTAGTTATAGCTGGTAACTCGAAACTTAATTCCACAGGAAAACTACAGCAGGCTGAATACAAAGCCCCGCCCCCCAGATGGACATGCAGCCAGATCGGCATAAAAATGTCGTTTTAAAAGACACGCAAAGGGGTTGCCGGATCTCCAATTAAATAAATTATGATTTATTTATATTTTCTTTAATTTTTCCTTTAATAGCCGCCGACCAACGCAGTCGCACCTCAGAAAATCAAGAGTGAAAGTAATTCGCAATCAGCAGAGCGCGATTAACTCAGATTCTCACCGATTTCCCACGACGAAAAGCACTGCGATCGTTTTAAAATAAACACACATATAAAGTTGTATTTTGTAAATAGATTAAAAGTTCCCAACTCGTATGATAAAGTGGTCTTCGTTGCCTCTTCGGGCTGTTTAAAAAACTTTTCTCTGAGTTCAGTTTGTCACAGAACGTCGAACGAAGCACAAGTACTCGTTGGTTTCAAAATACTGAAATAAAACGAAACATTATCAGAAAATATAAGCCAAATACAGGTGGGTGAAGATATATTTTTTGAAACTTGTGATTTAAGCAGGAGCCAAATGGCATAGGTTCTCGGCGAGTTTAAAACCAATACTATTTTTAATACAAATTCAAAAAGTATCAAGAGATTTAGATTTGAATTATATAATTAACGTTACCACAATTGGCTAAAAATGTCAACAAAAGTGATGCACTTCTGAGTAATTGGACTTTTACCAATTTTATACAGAATAGAAACTGAAAGAGTCATTCAAGGGTCATGATCAAAAAGTATTTAACTTGTCGCTAAAAAGTGTCACATTAACAAAATCGTGTATAAATCTGTATATCTATACGTAATGTTCGAACATCGAAAACAAAAGAATTTAAAAAATTTATAGAAGGATTTTTCAATTGAAACCAAAAATCATTAACTTTGTCACACACCTTGGCATGGATTTTAAGTATGCGCAGTGGTAGTAGGAAAAGCAAGTCCATTAACAGATTTTTACATCTGTTTCGAGAGAGAAAATTCTCTCTTGATTTTTAAAATCCAATTCATTTTCTCGATCTGTCGCTCTCTATAAGTGACAAAGCGAAACTATTTTTTTCGTCGAATCGAGGAAAATAAAGAAAACAGCAACAGAGCCAAAAAACATGATACAAATCCGTTGGACAGAAATAGCGCCACCCACCTTAAGTTTTGAAATTACATTTTTAAAAAGATAGCGATGAGCCATGGCGTGCAGTTCTCTTTGTTTTCAGAACGACATGGAGAAGACAACGCGGCCGAAGAGAAACCGACGGCACAGCAGGTTGGATATTTTTGGAAATAGCTGAGCACTTACCTGGTTTGATTTTTTACATTGTTCTTGTGTACTCTTTCAGACGCGCCTGGCCACCGGAGGACGAGCTGCAGACACCAACGCGAGCCATCAAACGCTTGTTTACGCCCGACATCAAGAGGATGCTTAAGGATTGGCTGATCCGTCGCCGGGAGAATCCGTATCCCAGCAGGGAGGAGAAAAAGCTGCTTGCTGCTGAGACTGGACTGACTTACACCCAGATCTGCAATTGGTTCGCGAACTGGCGCAGAAAGCTGAAGAACTCAGAGCGAGAGAAGGCGAAGAAGTCCTGGGGTCATTTGATCAAGAACTACAACCATAATGCGAGGGGAAACGTTGAGCAGTTCAGCATCTCGTCGGAGGATAGTATTTGGGAGGAGGAGATGCGCTCGTGTCCTGCGGAGGATGACGAAGGCGATGATGATGACGAGTTTTCCAGCCACAGCACCGCCAGCGATGGGAATGCCAATAATGACTCCACAACCCCGTACCAGCCGAATTTCTATGTGGAATCTGCGGACTTGCCCCATCGGATACCGATGTTGCCCACTGTGCAGATAAGCAGGACCAAGTACAAGCACCAGATGATGGAGAAGTATCTACGCGATACTTCCACGGCCGATGAAGTCATTCAACCGGCTACTCAACTCAACAAGTGGCTGGAAAGTGCTGCTAAATTCACACCGGACAGAAATAACTATCACATTGAGTGGAATACGAGCAGGTAAATACGGCCTGGTGCTGACGCGTTTTGCCGTGATGGATAAATCCTCTTAATTTTAGGCAGAAAAGCAGCAGTTGCGGCCAATCCCATAACCAAGTGATCTTCTCGACCGATGCCACGGCGGTGGCTCTCGGTGATCGCTGGATCCTCCATCACAGAGACGAACTGGACGCCGCGGAGGCCTTGGCTAACCTCGCCTTTAACTGTAGGCAGCGCTGGCAACACTCCACGATCAGCTCCTAGGAAGCGCCACCGAAGACTCCGTGGTGGACAACTGACGCCATCATTCCAGCAGAAGTTTAAGGGCCCGTTGGCTTCTTTTGGTTTTCATTTTTTAACTTATTTTTTAATACTTAAATTAAGAAACTTTTGAATAAATTTTAGATAGCATTTTTAAATCGGTCAAACAAACATGAAAGTGAAAGCCAGATTGCGCCAAATAGTCAACAAATGTTTAGCAGCTAGTTTAGTGTGAAAGACAATAATTATCTTGCTTTTAAACAAACTTGGTTTCATTTCGACTTCTCCTCCGGCGTAGTTTCCTTGGCTTCACCTTTACTCTTGGCATGGACATCAAGGATCTGAACGAAGCTGTTCTGATGCGCCTGCAATTGCTGGACGAGTTGGCCAGCTGCCTGGTTGATGGTCTGAACGAGTTGCGCCTGCACCGCCTGCAGGCCGGGCATCTGGGCGTAGGCCATCAGCTCGTTCCTGCTGAGGAGGGTCTCCTCCACGATGCCTCCCAGCAGGACCATTTGCGGTACCTTCCGGGTGATCCTCAGCAAGCTACCGATCCTTTGATGGTCAGGGGAGAAGACGATGCAGTGGTTGGAGTGGAAAAGTGGCAGGATGGCTTCGTAGCGAGTGCCCTCCACCGCTTGGCCGATGATCTTGCGGCCATAGGACTTGAGGTGCAGGTTCTGCTTGTGCAGTTGGACACGAACGCGAAAGATCTCGTCGGCGGTGATGGAGTTCAGGTGAAAGATGGCAACCAGCCGGGAGTGGTCCAGCCAGTTGCGCACCTCGCGTGCGATGATCTCGTTGTAGGGGTTCTCAATCTGCTGCTGCGTACGCTCCGCACGTGACTTAAAGCAGCTTCTCGCTTTTGGAGGCTCTGGGTACTTTGGCTGGGTAACGGCGACGACGCGGGCACGTTCGTAGTGTGGCTCCTTGGGGCGCTGGATGTTAATCTTACCCCTGAAGCGGACGAACTGCAGCGCCGGAGTGCTGCCTCTAGTCAGGGGAAGGACTGGAACCATTCAAGAATGCATAAATCAGTGAACGTGCATGTAGTTACACAACAAAAGAAAACAGAATATGTATTAAAAACGGGGCCACTCACTTTTTTGTATTAGACTCATTATGCCGTAATGCTCCTTTTTCTATTTTTGACAGCTGTTTTCCCGGTTCGTTTCGCCGGTTCCGTTTGACAATCGAACCAGCTCGATCAAACACGCAGGTGTCATCGATGCTTTAGAAACATCGTTTTTACCGATGTTTGACAAGGCAACATCGATGTTTTTCCATCTCTACTCTGCTTCCCTCTCCCGCAGCGCTGCGGGAACATAAATGTTAGGATAACGATGAATTATCATAGCCGTTACGAAATCCACGGTTTTCAATTTCGAACTTTGAACTAAACTGATCAGGGCTTTGGATTCCGGCACCATCGTCGAGGACAGATCTGGGATGCACCAATACAAATATTTATAAAATATCCGGAATGGAATTACGAATTGCCCTTTTTTCACGGCTAAAGCTAGCAGGCAAATTGTTGCACGATTTCTGAAAAGTAGGTTGTATTAATATAGCTGAATGTGTTGTGTAAACAAATTCAGATGAAAGTTTGGTCGAGCCGGGATCAATAAGAAAGAGAGAAGGTTTGATTGTTTGGGACCGACCACTTAAGGCACTATTGAGGGAAGTCTATAAAGATTTAAATAAACTTTACCCTGTTCATGGAATACTGTTGGTCAGGTGCAACGTATTTGTTTTTGGATTTTTTTTTATTTTATTTGGAGGTTCCTTCAGATGCTTTTAATACTTTTAAATTCAGACGTAATTTTAAAAATCAACATATCCCCTGGATCTTCTAATATTTTCAGACCTGGACCAAAGATTGAGAACCAAGAACACCCAAAACGACTGCATAGGTATAGAATTTATTTAATTACATTTATAACATTAACATCTATATATATAATGTATATATGTATGTATAAGTTGCATTTCGCTATGGGGTTCAATTTGGTTTTACGGGACGAAAAATTTATAAAATCTGGGAGTGGCGGAAATTAAAACGAAACCAAGTGTAAGAAATAATTGTAATTTAATCGGTTTCTTCAAAGTAACTTAGGAAATAACTAAAAAGTCTCTTAAAACTTACAACTTATACATTAACATATGTTTAACAGCGCTTCATCTGTTTCAACTTGAAAAATGTTTTCTTTTTTACTTGTTTTCTTCTATTTTTAATTTTTTCTGTATCGGTTTATGTTTCTGGGCGACCTCTTGCAGATCTGATCTCTTGTGTTCTCGTATCGTTAATTGTGTTATATAATGTACAGTTTCTCTTTAGTTTAGTTTTAAAACATACAACTAAATACGCGCTAAACACTAATTAAACTGTATTTACATTTCATACTTGTTAGTCTAAATAATTTAAATATTTTACAGTTTCTTTTCTTTCTTTTACTCGAGTTTTATCTTTTTTCTTTTTTTTTTTTTTTTGTATTATTTTGTCGGTCACATAATTTACAAGTGGTTGTGAAAACTTACGTTTAAGTTAAAGGAGTGTACAGAGAGGGTACTACATATATAGGTTATTGTATCATATTGTGAGGGTATGTTTATGTTTCTTGTAGGGTGTCAGCATAATGGTATAAGGGGTCCTGAAACTACCCAACATTCTACAAAGTTTCGCGCGCAAAAACTAACAATTGGGTGGAGATCGGAACGCCTTTAGTTAGATTTAGACCAGTGATTTTCGGCTTTAGTTTTGTGGCAGTGGTGGTTAAAAAATAAAAAATAAGATAAGGTAGTCAGAAACAGAAGATCGGAGACAACAAACAAAAAGACCAACAGCGTTGAGTCGGAAGCCCTTTCTTTGCAGGAAATTTTGAGAAAATGGAACTCTGGTGCAGAGCGAAAGTTACAACACGAAACGAAGCGAAACGTGTCTAAGCTTTAAAGTATTTGGCTTAAATATTGATTATTATTAAATAAGCGTCTAGATAATGTAATGCATAATGTATACGTGTGTATGTAATCGTAGGAAAAGCCTCTGGGCGTATCACTAAACCTAATTGTGCATGGGCGACACCCCACACTCATATGAAGTTCTTTGGGTCTATGTGAGGCCCCGTTTTCTATATATTTTTATAGGCAGGCATTCCATAGAGCCAAGGAACCGGTTGTTTGAAAATTAAACGGTTGGTTGTTCGGAGGCGAAAACTTTGTATAACGCGGAGCAGTGACTTTCCCACCGAGTAAGTCGAAAGTTATTAACCAATCAAAACTTAATCGGGTTAGGAATATGATCGGATATCAATATTATGTATGGGTAGTAGTATGCATAGTACAGTAAACAGTTAATATGTTTTTAAGCTTTGTTTAACATTTCTTTCAATGTGTATGTGTAGATTTTTTCATGTTTTACGTGTTTTTTTCATTTTAAATTAAGCAAAAATAAAACTTTCTTTCTTGAGATCAAACTTAACGATACTTTGCAAGCTTTTGTTAAAGGGTTTAAATTAGGGAGAGTTAAATTATTCATTCAGACAAATATTTATCGGTTTGCTTCTGATTTCAAAGTGTCGGGATCTGAAGGGATTTATTTCGCTTTGTTTGAGTCTCTTAGGGATCTCGTTTTAGATGTGAGCTTGGCCTCAATGTTCTTTTGCTTTTCTTGCATTTATTTATTCAATAAAGTTGGCATGTTACTGCTCTTTAAGTTATTTTTGTTTTGTTTTGTTTTACTTTGCTTTTTTAAACTTTTGCTTGTTTAATCGCTATTTAAAATTACTTAATATACTAGAAGAGCGTAACTTTTTTATGTTTGTTTGTTTCTTTTTCATTTTAGTGAATGTATTTGCCTGTAGAGTTTAGCATCCGGTTTTAGTTTAGGGCGTCACTTCCGTTTGTTTTTTTATTTTCCAGTTATTGGCCTGTTCTGTGATTAGACAGTGGCTATGACAATCAGAAGGTGCGCTAACTCGGCCACGCGATTCTTGAGATCTGGAGCGGCACGGTCCAGGTTCTCGTTAGCAAAATCGCAAGCCGGAAAGATGTGCACCACATAGGCAGCCTGCTCACTGCCCGGAATAGGTATGTTCACAATGCCGGCGGCCATTTTTTGTTGTAGGTATGTGATGAATCCGGTCTGGAGATTCCTCGAATGCTGCAGCACATCGGCGTGATCTCTTCCGCATGGCAAGGCCAAAAGCATGCAATGCTCTTTGTCCACCTGTAGATTTTATGGGATAGTATTATATTATATTAGGTATCAAAAATTATATGATATCATGAAATCGTATTATCTTCTAACATACCTGCATCTTCTTGGCGACTCCTTCCAGCTGTGTCTGCTCCAGACGCATTCTCTGCGCAATCCTCAGCAACGGCGTGTTGGTCTCCACCAAACTTGGAAGCGAGGCTCTTGCCACATTCGGATTTCCGTGCACAAAGTGCATCTGGACGGCGGCCTGGTCGGTTTTCAGGGCCAGTAAACCCTGCCACATCACTGGATAGCGTTGCAGCAGTGTGACCAGCGAATCACCCGGTGGCGGAGCCATGGCTGGCGGTACTTGATGGGCGGCCAATTCCATGCCAGCGTGTAGAGCAGGTGGTAGATGATCCTGCTGTTGTTTAACTGCAATTGCAAAGGAAGAGCATCGTTAGCTATTAGGTTATAATGTTATGGTTTAAAGCCACTTGACACTCACCGACAGCTGCGATCATGGATAAGCGGTCCATCTCATCAAGCTGAATTTCCATTGCCTTGCCTGAGTGATGGTGGCTTCCCGGCTGCACGCTGCCATCGCGTCCGATGAACGGACTTCCGGTCGAGACGGCAGGCATTTGTGGTGGGACTACCACGGTAATTGATGCAGTCGGCCGATGGGCTGGCGGCGGTTCTAGCTGTAAGCCACCACCCTCATAGAAGCCTCTTGAAGCTATTTCGCTGAAATGGGCTGGTGGAATGCGCGCGTTGTGCACATAGACCTGCGCCATTTGCGGTGAGTCTGTGAAGGAAGAGGATTTAGTTAATCGGACTTGCTATTAATCGACATAAGATTTTTAGCTCTTACCAGCTGCGGTGCGATCCTGAGGACTTTGCAAGCTGTGTGGCACTGCGATGGTTCTTGGAGGTCCACTGCCAGGGCGTCGTAACTCTAAGGGCGGACTGTTGCTAATCTTGTCTTCGTAGTCTCCACCTCGCATTAAATGATGCTGGTAGAGCATAAAGTCCCTGGATGCAGCTACTCCTCTATACGTGGAATCATTCTAACAATAGATAATAGACAACAAATTTATTGATTAACCAAAGTTTAATTTAAATGCTTATTTCTATATGGCTGCAGACTGGGAATTAATTTGGTTACGCTACTTGAAAGCTCCGCAAGTAAAACTTGAGCATTACCGGTGTTATAGGCGATGCCTGCTGATGAGCTGGAGGCGGACTCTGGGTTCGCCGTCCACTGACATAAGCGCCCAAGTCATGCTGCATCCATTGTTAGCAGTTTTAAATAGTAAAATTAGTTGGTGGTTAGTAAATGAAAAAGAGTTTTATTCCTAAAAGCTTAGATCTTAAAACAAAGTTAACATATAAAAATAACTAAAAAATAAATTTAAAATTATATGCTTTAAAAAAACTGTTGGTCAAATTATAATTAAGTACAATTTATATAACTGTTCAAGACTTACCAGGCTGGCATCGAAGGGCGGCACTCCGGCCATTCCGGGTGGTAAAACCAATGGCGATACCCTCGGCTGGCCCTGTGGACTGATGTTCGGAATGGCTGTGCGCATCCCTGAAAAGATATGAAAGTTACCTAGGATATTGGGTATGCTACAAGGCATCGTTAACTTACCAACTGCTGCTGCGGAGGAGTTGACCTGCTTTTGGGCGGATTTCAGCACTGCAGCTGACACCGGCGGTGGACTGCCCAAACTTCCCGGCATGATCTGTCCAGCCTGTAGACTGTGCACAACGGGGTTCTGCTTACCGGGCGGCGGCGAAGAAGTCAATTGATGCTGCTGTGGCTGCAGATGAACTGGCGGTTTCTGCTGCAATATCATTCCAGGATGGGTGGGCAATATCATGCCGTGTGGAGCCAGCTGCATCGGAACTCCCTTCTGCTGATTGGCTTGCTTAAACAGCTGTTGTTGTTGCTGCACGGCTGTAGACGAAGTTGGTGGCAAAACAGAAGCTGCGTAGCCAAAGTTGGGCTTGCCCAGCTGCAAATGAGCTCCTGCTGACGAAGTGGGCTGTGGTTGTTGCTGCTGTTGCGGTTGGGTCACCACCGAAGCCTTGGAGCTTACCACATGCAATATCTGCGGCGTCGCTGCTGAAGTTGCCTGCTTGATTACCAGAGTTTGTTGTTGTTGCTGCTGCTGCTGCTGCTGAGGATTTACGTTGGCTCCTGGCCCCAACTGTTGCTGCTGTCCCGGAAGCCTCGGTGAGTGCGCTGCTGGTGGCGGCACATTGACCAGCAGATGCTGCTGCTGC
Source organism: Drosophila gunungcola (assembly GCF_025200985.1). NCBI lineage: Eukaryota > Metazoa > Arthropoda > Insecta > Diptera > Drosophilidae > Drosophila > Drosophila gunungcola. The sequence goes on from NW_026453166.1 coordinate 23,233, forward strand.
TGTAGGTGACGTGCAATGATCTGGGGCTGCAATAGTTGTTGATTTACCGCGGCGTCTGCGAGCACCATGTGACCTGAATGTGGTTGCTGTTGCTGCTGCGGGGGCTGGGGTACCTGTTGCTTTGTGGGCGTCAGTTGCTGCTGAAGATTCTTTTCCCTGTTCAGCACGTGAGCCTTGAGTGGTTGAGGTGGCCGCACATTGCTGTGCTGCGCGTGGTGCGGGACAGTGGGCAGGGGATTCTGCTGCAATACGATAGGTTGTTTTGGCGGAGCCACCATCTGTGGCATTTGTTGCTGCTGAACCACCAACGGACTGGGGTTTCCTTTTACCAGTACACTCACAGGCTTGTTGAGCAGAGCAGCTGCTGCCGCGGACTCGAGCTGCACGGGTTTTCCCAATGCTGTAATCGGGGTCGGTGCACTAGATGCAATCACAGTGGAACTAATCTGCTGATTTGCTTTCTGCTGATTCTGTGGCTGCTGCTGCTGGGAGGGAGGATCAGGTGAGCCAGCTTCATTGCTGCTGTTGGCAGGAGCAGCAGCGGTAGCTGCTGGAAGATTGCCCTCTTTGCCTTGGGGCATGCCAGCGGTAATTACTCCAGTGACAGGGTCAACTAGAGCCTTGCTGACCGCATCCGCAGCCCCACCGGTGATCTTTTGAGTAGCAGGAGCGGCTGTCTGATGCATTGGCAGTCCCCCGCTGGGAATGGACGAATTGATGGCCTGATAGGATTCAATCTCCGCTGCCGCAATGGCCTTCTTTTTGGGATGTTGTGGCATTGTAGGCTTGGGAGCGGCCATTGCAGGCATAGGTACAGGAACGGGAACGGTGACGCTCACAGGTGTAGGATCAGCTGTAGCCATAGCTTGAACTGGTTCAACATCTTTATTATCCAAGGGTGGCATATGGGGCTGCACTTGAACTTGATCAGTGAGTGGCTGGAGTACAGGTGTGGGAGTAGATGGAGCAGTAATTTGATTTGGAGCGATTACCTCCTCCATCAAGCTCGCTGGCGGTTCGCCAATGGTCTTCCGGTCCTTGGATCGCCTTGGGCGCCCCACTGCATTGGCGGGATGTACTGCATCTGTCTTCCTGGCCTGCGCATTTCTGCCAGAGCGTCGTGGTGGAGTTTGGGCGCCTTTCGGCAACTGTTGTCCTACTCCAGTTGGTGTGTTGGTATTTCGCACCACGTCTTCGATAATATCGTCCACTGTGCTGCGATCCTCCTTCTCCTGCAGACGGCGTGACTTGCGTGTGTTGGAGTTGGAGTCGGAGTTGTCTCCTCCAATTGGATCGATTTGTGCAGCAAGTTCCGGTTGATTTTGGTGTTGATGCATAGGCTGCTCCATTTCACTGCTGTTCTTAATCGAGGGTTGCGTTTTGTTGATGGTGAGAATGAGGCGTGGTCTTTGGTCGTCTGCAGGTGGCGCAACACTTGAGTTAGCCTTTCCTTTGGGCTCTTCACCCGCGTCCTCATGAAATTCATAGATATCCTGACTGGTTCCTTCACTTGCGGCTTGGTGTTGGACTTGCACCTGAGTCAGAGCCTGATTTCTGGCCTTCTTTTCGGCAGCTGTGAGCACAGGATTGGGAGGAGTGGGAACTGCTGGTTGCGTAACCGTAGGTGTTGGTACTGTAACCATTTCCAGTGCCTTTCGCTGAATATCGAGCTGCTGCTGCTCGAGTTGGTGTTGCTGTAATAGCAGACTCCTCGGAGGTCGTCCTTTCCTGCCTCTGGTCACAGGAGCTGTAACTGGTTTTCTCAGCCTGGTTTGCACTCCATTATCACCTGGCTGCAATACCAGTCCAGAATCCGCTCCAGGGGCTGCTATTACTGAGTTTAGAGGGAAGCCTCCTTGCTTCTTCGCTCCCCTCGGTTGTCGTCCTCGCTTGGCGGTACCTCCTCTTCCCGGTGGTCTACCCACAGTTGGTGTGGCTGGCTTTGATGGAGGCAATTGTCTGGTCTCTGTCTCATCCTCTGTGTCGTGATCATTTGAGCTGTTTACACTCACAGAAGGAGTAGGAAGGGAAGCTTCCTGGACAATATAATTATCCGCAGGCTGCGAATTGGGGATAGAAGCCAGTGCAACTTTTTGTATATCCACTGGGCGCTTTTCGTCTTTACTAGGCAGTGGAGTATCTAGCTTCTTAATCACACTGTCAATATTCACCTCCTTAGCTGACCAGTAATCGCTGTCTACTTCCTTGGAATCCTGTTCGATAAGCTCATCCTGCTTGGGCTGCGAGATCTTGATCAGATTCTCCTCCGTAAGCAGGGAGGATCCCGTCTTCGGTGATTGTACGGCCGAACTGGTGGTGGGAGTGGGTGTACGAATTACCGAAACACTTTCCGATGTTTTGAGGACTGTCATAGATGGTGACGGTTCCATCTGACCAGAAGCTGGACTTTCCTTGCACTGGCTTGTGGGACAGTGAATGGCATTTGCTGTGGAAGCTGGTGGTGAAACCACTTGATTTGGTGGAGGTACAATATGCTGTTGCACAATTAATTTTGGGGCATTCTGGATCACATTGAGTGGCGTTTGATGAGGCAGATTGCCTCCTGGCGAAGACAACTGTTGCTGCTGATGGTGAGCTAACAGTGGTGGTGGTTGCTGTTGCGGTTGTTGCTGTGGGTGTAGCTGTGCTTGGGGTCCAACTCTTGTCAAAATTGCTGCAGTCGGCACTTGGCCAATTTGTCCCAAAGTATTTGTTTTGCAGGGTGGACTGCTTGACAGCTGTTGCGGATGTTGCTGCTGATGCACACCTCGTGGTGGAAGCTGCGCATGATGTTGCTGTGATGCAAACATTGACGGAGAAGATCCCATGTGGGTGGCTCCTTGGGCCGACGTTTGCTGCAGGGGAGCATGGATCTGTTGTTGCACTTTTTGTATATGCTGCAATTGCTGCTGTTGTTGATTTAACTGCTGCTGAGCCTGATGATGCTGCTGTGCCTGATGTTGCTGTTGTGCCTGATGCTGTTGATTCAACTGTTGTTGGGCCTGATGCTGCTGGTTCAAATGTTGCTGTTGGGCCTGATGTTGCTGCTGTGTTTGATGGTGCTGCTGAGCCTGATGTTGCTGGTTTAATTGTTGTTGTGCCTGATGCTGTTGTTGCATTTGATGTTGTTGACCTGGCGTCAATTGTTGCGACTGACCATGCAGTTGTTGCTGCTGCATATGCTGTTGTTGCTGTCGCTGCATTATCTGCTGATGCATGAACTGCTGCATGTGTTGATGTTGCTGGTGTGCAGACATCTTGGCCATCATCTGCGGCGAATGTTGCTGCTGCTGGGCCTGATGATGTTGCTGCTGGGCATTTACATGGAGGTTCTTGTGAGGCGGCAGGCAGCCCAATGGAGGAGAGCTGGCCACATGTGACTGAGTGGCCTGTTGTGGCTGCACAGTGACCACTTTGCTGATGATCGTTGGATGATGTGGCACAGGTATCGCTGGCATTTTTTGCAGGGGAATTGCCAATAGTTGCGGTGACGTTTGCAACTCAGTTGTGGATTTGGGCGACTGTTGCTGTGATACCTGCTGTTGTTGTTGCTGTTGGGTTCTGGGCTGGTAACTGTTTGGTTTGCTGGTTGTAGGTGAGTTGTTGGCGGCCACCACTCTCGTTGTGGGACTTGCTAAAGGACTCATGCTATTACCTTGCGGACTGGTCAACAATGCATGTTGCTGCTGTGTCTGTTGAACCTGTTGCTGAGGTAACGGTTGAGTTGCAGCAGGTCGACCAACGGGACTCAGCTGACCGACCAGGCGATTTTGGCCTCCACCACGTCCTGGTGAAAGGATCGGACTGTGGGGAGATGGAGCTCTGATCGCAACCATGTAAGCTCCAGGCTGCTGGGGATGATGGGACTGCTGTTGCTGATGCGGAGACAACACCATTTGGGGCACCACAAAGTGGGGTGTCGGCTCTGGTATGGATATCGTTGGTGGTTGCATAATCAGGGATTGCGTCCGCAGTGTTTGATGTGGTGTAAGCGGAGACTGCTTGGGAGTCGAAGCTTGTGGCATGATATTCTGACTGGGAGTTGGACTTCCAAATGAGAGGGAAGCTGAAGTTGAAGCTGTTGTAGAAGCGGTGCTGGAGTTGGAGCAGTTGCTCATCACATTGGAAAGATCCAGGTTGATGACGGGGGTTGGATTTATGCCGCTTCCAGCTGAATGCGGAGCAGGTAACACGGTGTGCACAGGCTGCACCAAAGGCTGTTGGAGCTTACTGATAGTTGGTGGTTCAATCTTCACGGGCGTGGCCGGCTGTGGTTTCTGTGGCTCCAAGGATGGCAACTTGGTAATCACCGAAAGTTGGGGTGTGGTGTCCTTGCTTGCCTTGGGTTTAGACTCCACCTTTGGCGGTTCTCTCACAGAGCTATTGCTGATGGACTTCTCCGGCGACGAGGAGCTCTGAACAGTTTCATCAATCTTTAGACTAGGTCCACTGCTATCCGCCTCGTCGGGATTTTCTTCAGTGTCTGTATCAATTTGCAGATCTCTCTCTGATTGCGGAGTATCAGCCTTGATGTCCATCATATCCTCGTGCCGCAAACTTTGTACCGCCTTGTTGATTTCATCGGGATCCAAGACCCCAACGACTGGTTCAGGTTCCGGTTCAGCTTCGGACTCTGGTTGTCGCTCAGGTTCCACTTCTGGTTCCTCCAAGTTTGCTGCAGGCTCCACAGCTGCCTCTATGGCCTTGGCGGCTAAAGCCGCCTCTTCATCGGGTTCTGCTACCACTAAAGCGGGAGTTTCCATCTCATTTACTGAATTCATTTCATCCATGCCATCAAGTGAGTAATCCGCAGTGGAGGAAGTGCCAAAACTTTCACCCAGGAGAGCGGATACGGCACTCTCCGTCTCCTCCTGCGAAATAGTCACGCGAGACTTGGTATCCTCTAACTTATCCAAAGGTTTAGCAGCACCTGGAGGCGATGCCACCGGTATTTTGGGCTCATCTGCCAATGTATCGAGAAGAGATGAGGAATTAAACTCTACTGAGATAGATTGCACGGCTGATTCACTAATTCTGTCATCCAGCTGGCCATCGAAACCGGGTATAAAGATCTCCTTTTTCTTGCTTTGAGCTGAGGCGCTGGTAGGCGAAGTTTCAACACCTTCTGTGGCTCCACTTGCTCCTGCTGCTGCACTGGCTTCTGCCGCTGCACTGGCTCCTGCTACTATCGAGGATGTGGGCGTTGTGGCCAAAGCAGAGGAGGTACTCACACCAGCTCCACTGCTCACCGGAGTCTCTGCAGACTGAGTGGACAGCATGGAACTGTTGGCTATAGTTGGAGTTTTAGGTATTGGACTTATCAGGCGTGGCTTCTCCCGCGATGGAGTCAGGCTATCACTTCCAGGTCTCGTGGGTGTTGTTGGTTTCGGCTTTGGAGTAGGCAAAACATCTTCGTCATCGTCACCTATAAGGCAAGGCAAGCTTGGAGATGGTTTGCAAAGCGGTGGCGATGAAGCATGCTTGGCGTCCATCTGATCTTCTGCATGCTTGCTAGCAACTTGAACGTTGACAGTCAGCTTTCCAGGAGTAGGAGGTGCGGATGAAGTAGGAGCCACACTTCCCAAGGATTCCCTGCGATGCTGCTGTTGCAGCAATTTCTCCTGCTTTTCCTCTTTGGATCGCTTCTTCTTCTTCTTTTTGTCCTTGCTCTTATGCTGCTCTGGCTGTTCCGGTTTGGTACCCTGTTTAACCATCTCCACCGAGTTGTTGTCTTCGTTGTCAGAGAATCGAAACACATCTGCCATATCGGATCTGTAAGTGGTGGCTGTTGAGGGAGTTGGTTCATCTGGCATCGTCTTGCTATCAAAGTCAATCATTAGTTGTGCCTCTAGAGCTCTTCCTGCTTCATCCATATCCACACTGTTATCATCCTCCATTTTAGTTGCAGCTTTGGTGGAATGTTGCTGTGCTTGATGTTGTTGCTCTCGTTGAGATTTTTCGCGCCGCTTCTTCTCGCGCTTTTCCTTCCGGTGTCTCTCTCTATCGGCATGGGAAGATGAGCAAGTGCTTACCGCCTGGCGAATTCTTTCCGGCTGCTGTGGTTGCTGAAGCTCATCCTCCTGCACAGGCAGTTGAATACATGCTTCCTGACTCTTGCTGGTGGGTGTGGAAAGCTCCTGTTTGTAGGTTTGCAAAGCAGCGGACACAATGGGACCCGTTGTAGACACACAGCTTGCTGTAATATCCTTTATGCTTTCTCCTTGCTCATCGGGAAACTGGGATTCTTCCTCATCAGAAATTATGCCAAAGATGAACTCCATTTTATCTTCTCCCCTCTTCGATGGTGTGACTATCGCAGCCGCCGAAGATGGCGTTGCAGACAGGGGCAAAGCAGTAGGATGGACTCCACCCGAGTTGAATGCTCTCGTAGAAGAGGAGGTATCCAAGCTTTTCGATTTCTTTGACTTCTTCAAGCGATGACGCTCTTCCTTGGACAATTTCTCTAAGCTTATATCATTGGTGGTAGATATATTAGTGGCGCTTACGGTGGTGCTGTTATTGGTATCTGCCATATTCCTCAGTTTCTCGCGTTTCTTTTCCTTCCGCTCCTTGTGCTTTCTTCTATCACTGGCTAGAATCTCTAACGGAAGCGAAGCACTTTCAGTTTTGAGATCATCAAAACTACCAAACTTTGTCTTGCACTCGGAGGATGAATGGACGTCAAATATGGATGGCGTCGATGGAGTAACCAAAAGAGGAGTGGGTGGAGCCGATGTCTCCACTGTGGAAGAAGACTTGAGCCGCCTCTTGCTCTTCTTGTGCTTTTTACGACTTTCTGGAGAGTAATCCTTGAGCTTTCCAGAATCAGAATATGCGTACGCTGAATTGTAGAAATCTCCATACTCCTTCTTTATGTCCCTTTCCGGCTTCATCTTACGCTCCTCCATCGAGGAATTCGAATCGTGACGGGACTTAAACTTCTGTTCGCTGTCGGAAATATGCTCTTGCTTGATTTCTTGGGCGGGAGCTGCGGGCTGCTCTTGCTTTATCGCCAAATCAGGAGTAGGCTGGGACTGTGACTCAGAATCGGAGGCAATCCTGGTGGAGTGCGAGTTCCTCTTTCCGAGATGGCTGTGCTTCATAACATTTCTTTTAATCTCATCTTCGGAACTATCATCACCATCACACAGTCTTCTCAGATTCTGGTGCATCTGATGCACCCTGTTAGCATCTGGCATGGAGCTGGCTCCCTGGTGGTCCTGATTTTCAAGCTCTGCATCCGAATCGGAGAAAATTCGTCGCTGGTGGCGCTCCTCATCATCATCGTCATCGCTGCTGGACAGTCCAGCATAACGGCCATGGAAACTGCTGCTGCCACTATTTCGATGGTGACGATCCTCAAACTCCGTGTCCGAGTCTCCATCATAGCTGGTTGAGCGCTTCTTCTTGGCACGAGACTGCTTTAGCTGCGAGAATTTGGCCTTGATCTTCTTTTCCTCCGCCTGACGTTGCATATTCTTGCAGCTCCTGGCTTTTACTTTATCGTACATTGACACATTTGGACAATCGTCAGGGATGTCAAAGATGGAGTGCTTTTTGGAGGCATCATCGGTGTCGTCAGAGTCTGCGGAGCTCAACATCATCAGTTTGGCGCGGAGCGATTTCGACGAAGAGTGATGACCTTCATCGGATCCCCTAGAGCATTTCCGCTCGACACTTCGCCTGTAATGATGATGATTGGGCTTTCCACTTGAGGTGTTGGTCGCTGCTGAGCTGAGTTCTCCAGCGGATCCGCTTCCTGCCGCAGAGGTCCTCCTGAGAGGATTATGCTGCTGTGGTGTATGCTCTTCATCTGTGTTAGTGGATTCCGCCACAGAATGTCGCTTCTTGTCACGATGGTGATGATGATCCCTTTTACTTTTGTGCCTGGAGGATGTACTACTGCCATGATGGTGACTACTGGAGTGCTCCTTATCCTTCTCTCTTTTAGGTTGAGGATGCTGCTCCTCCTCACTTGTATTTATTTGCTGCTTGGCTTGGGAATTTGGATCCACCATAAGCTCCATGGATGGGTTCGTTTCTGTGGAGCTAACACTGCTCTTCAAGTGATGCTTATCCCGACGATGATGCTTGGACGATAAGGATGAACTTCCCCCACTACCATGTGACTTAGAGTTGTGTGAACTACTAATTTTCTCCTCCTTGGAACTACTGCTCTTGTGGTCCTTGGAGTCCCGGCGGTCGCTACTATTGTGATTTGATGTATTCTGGGAGTTCTCCATGCGTATGCGCTTCACATAATCGTCATGTTGATTCTGATGACTGGACCCTGCACATGCTCCGCCACCTCCGGCACTATGGTTGCTTTCTTGTGAGCTGAGGCGGCGCTTTTGGAGGCGCACGGGAGAATTTCTGGATAGCTTCCGCGAGCGATCTTTAGAGGCGTTGTCTGATTGAATCGGAGCAACAGCAGTTGGAGTAGCGAGAGCAGTGGCTTCCCCAGAGTTTTCCTTGTTGTGCTGACAATCGCTGGAGGCGGTTAAGGGCGTGTTGTTGGTATGGGAGTAAAAGCTGCTGGCTTCGGAGGTCGCCTCCACTTTGCTCTTGTGGTACGAGGAGAGCTCGCGCATCCTGCCCATACGAGCTTCTTGATCGGCATCCACGGCGCGTCGAGTTTGTTCCTTTTCTCGCTGCTCTCTTTCTCGATGCTCTTTCTCTCGGTGGAGCTCCTTTTCCCTCACCTCTTTTTCTCGAAGTTCCAGCTCTCTCTGCTCCTTTTCACGCAGATCTTTTTCTCTGATCTCCTTTCCTTTTTGCTCTTTTTCGCGCTGTTCTCTTTCTCTAAGCTCTCGCTCTTCTCGTTCCTTCTTTTCCCGATCGTCTTGGACTTTTCTCTCCCGTTCCTTTTCTTTTTCCTCTTTGGCCTTACGATCCTCCCTCTCCTTTTCCTCGTGCAGGGCCTTCCGCTCCTTTTCCTCGCGCTCAAGTTGTTTACGTATATCCTTTTCTCGTTTTTCCTTTTCCTGACGCTCTTTTTTCTCTCGCTCGTGACGCTGCTCTTTTTCAGATTTCTCCGACTGCTCATCGGGCTCACTGGAGTCGTCTTCAATGAGGGGAGTAGCTGACTTGGAGGACTGCGAAGTGGACGAGTTCTTTCGCTTATCGGAGGACCCGAAGAATGATGATGTTTTCTCCGACTTTTTGTTCTTCTTGTCGCTGTCCGATCGATTATTGTGCTTGCTGTGGGACTTGTCGTGACTGCTGCTGCTCTTCTTAGAACTAGAATTTGAGGATTGGGATGAGAACGTAGCAGTCTTTTTTGGCTGCTCTTCCTCAATGGTGATCGGCTGTGGTATCTTTTGTACATGTGTGGCTGCTGTGGCTGAGGAACTGTTACCGTTGGACGATGATGACGAAGTAGATGCAGATGCAGACGCAGGCAAAGACGATATTGCTGATCCTGAGGATGAGATGCAGGTAGAGCTCACGTTGTTGCTCCCTGGAACTGAGGCAGACTTTTGAAGATGAACTTTAGCTGGCGACTGTTGGGGAGCATCTGGCACGCTTAAACTTTTGGTCAGATTGCTTCCAGAAGCCTGCCCAGCTGATCTTGATTGTTTTGCCATTTCAGGAGGAGGTGGTGGTGCTGGCTGCACTGCTGGAGGTGGCGCAGCGGTATTTGGCAACGGTGGGTGACTGGGAAATGGGTACTGCAGTCCCTTGGTGGGTCCCGAATTGGCAGCTGGTGAGGATGAAGGGGCGGTAGTTGCGCCACTGACTCCTCCACTCGATGCCCCCAGTGCTGTTGGCTTGGTCAGCTGTCCCAAATTCGCGGGTGTTGCGCCTCCCACCGAAGGGGAGGGCGATGGACTGTTGTAAGGCGACATCGAAGCTTGAGGGGAGTTCATGGGTGATAAACTGCTAAGCCTTTGGAGCAATCCAGCAGTTTTGCTACTTGCCGAGTTGGCTAATACACCACCACAGTTTCCAATAATAGGAGTTGTCTTGGTTGCCGCGAGGTTGGGCAAGGCTGGCGAGGTGTTCCCGCTGCATGGGCCGCCAGGATGTCGGGATACACTAGGTCCCAATGAAGATCCTATCACGACATTGGCGGAACTCGAACCCAATGCGAAATCGGAGCCGGCTGGATCGTACCACTGGTTTTTCTTCAACCGCTGAAAATCGTCATCAAAAATACTTTTCTTGGCCAGCAGGGATTTAACAATGTCTGAGGGTTGCAGCTCATCAATGTCCAGGAACTTATGCCGGGAATTACTTGTGGAGCTGGATACGGTTCCACTTGAACTGTTGCTGTTACCGGACCCCGAACTTGCTTGATGAGAATTCAGGCCGGTCCCCAAATTCAAGTGCATGGAGAGCTGCCAGGAGGGCGTGGCACTAGAGGGCGTGTGACCGGAACCATGTTCTCTGCTGCTTCCGCCAGACCATCGCTCGTAGTTTTCCTCAAAGTTACGAAGTCGTTCATCCAGTGAGGGACTTCCCCCTGCATTTTGGCCAGGTACATCCGAATCACTGGAGTTGGAACTCAGTGAGCGTGGTCGCGCTGGACTGGCCATCAAACCAGAGTTAGAGGACGACGACCCGTGCAATTGCTGCGACTGCTGCTGAAGATTATGCTGGTGGTGTTGGTGATGCGAGGAGGAACGCCAGTATCGCGAAGAGGGGCTGGGCAGAAATGCGGAGGCAGAACTGGAGCCCATTCCCTGGCTGGCGTTTAGACTAGAGTTGCTGAGGGAACATGACGAGGTCGAAGGAGCTCCTAAGCCTCCCAACCCTCCGGAGGATCCTCCCCCCAATTGCTGCTGTGAGAAGCTGCTTCCCGTTCCGCATGCACTTCCTCTGGACTGCTGCTGTTGGAAAAATAGCACTCCGAACTTTGGCAGGGGTAGCCACATAATCTCCCGTACCCTTTCCCGCGCTCTTTCTCTTGGTGGGGGCAGGCGTCGTGGCTCTGTGGGCAACACTTCGGGTCGCTCATCACACAGTGGCGTTCCAGGACGAGATCCATCAGCACTTTCTCCTCCGCTGGCCTCGTGTGAATGATGGGAATGTAGCTGATGACCCCTGCCTCTGGAAACATGATGATGATAGTCATCCGCCGGCGTGAGACTACTAATCCCGCCCAAACCAGGTCCACCAGAACTATTGCTGGTTGAGGATAAGCTGGGCTGCTGCATTGTAGTGGTCACTCGTCTCCTCTTCGCCGCCAACGAGGCGTTCACAATGTGCTGCTGATCGATACTGCTGGCTCCCACGAGTCCGTGGCGAAAAGCCGAGGAACTAGAAAGCGCTGACAGGGCTCCCACATCGATGGACGGGCGACGGCAGGTGAGCATCATGGATGGTGGAGCCGACGGCAAATGGCCGGGAAACTTCATGCTGGGGGAACCACTTGGGGTCTCGGAGACCCGCCGAATTTCGCTCTTGCGGTTAAGGGGATCGTGTATTACATCACAGTTGGACAGGGAGAGGGTGCTGGGTTTGTTGATGCTACTGTGCTCGCCAGTGGACTCCAGCTGAATAAAACAATTAGAATTAGTTTGCATATCCTAAATGCAGAGCCATTAGATCTGTTCCGGTTTTTAGCCTTAAAACTTGTTAATATATCTTTTAAAAACCGTACTTCACTCAAATAAACAGTGTACTTACCCCGCTGGCATTGGAATGATGGTGGTGATGGTGGTAATCCATTTTTATGCGCTTACGCGGACTGACCACGCCCTCATCACCACTGGACGGGCATTCCTCAAGTTGCTCTGCCAAATGGAAACGTTGATTGTGCACGGAGTGCAAATCTTTGGGTGTCTTACCGCAACGTCTCCTGCTCAGGTTGTTGCTGCCAGATCCTGTGAATGCTGCTACCACACACGCCGCTGCAGTTGCTCCTCCACCAACTTGGGTGTTGCTTAACGTTCCATCAATGGATTCCCCACCGGCTCCTGCTGAGCCAGTCAAGCAATTTACAGCCGGACCCAGTCGACCGATTACCGGAGAGTCGGAGCGTACTTCCTCATCATGTATGGGATTTCCTGCACCTCCTGCAACCTCCTCAGAGTTTCGAAACCGGAGGCGACCCACATCGTTGAAGTCAAAATCGACGGTTTGTCGCGCGCTTCGAGCCAAACGATACCTTTGCGCCAGAGCAGCCGGCGACGCGGGCTTCAAACTAGAGGATGAGCCCACCATTGAGGTCGTGGATGCAGTTGCAGGCGCCGCGCCCAAATTGTTGCTACTGCTGGTTACTATGGCGGACGCCAAACTGGGAGCTGGCATCGCATTGCACTGTGTGCTCCCGCTGATGCCAGTAGTGCTTTGGTTGCTTGTACTGCTTCCGATGCCGGATCCACTGTTCGATCCCCCCGGCGTGTTGCTGGGCGAGCAGCTGTCGTTTGAGTTGTTCTGGTGGCGACTGAAGGATGATGCGCGGGATCTGGATTGCGTCGACGAGGATGACGACTCATAGCGACTAAAGCGCGAGTTAGAACCTGGAAGATAACATTGCATTAGTTGTTAAACGAATTATGGAAACTGTTAAATGTATATAATGGGCTCCAAAACTCGTTAGCAAACTTACTAGCACTCTGTTGTTGCTGCTGCTTCTCATGTTTGTCGTAAAAAGCATCCTGACACTCCCTCGACGCAAAATCCACTTGCAGCTTCCTGCCCCGCATAATCGTTCCGCGCATGTCTTTTACCGCGGCCTGGGCATTCTGCACCTGGTCGTATAAAACCAAGGCCAACTGTCTATTTCGATCGATGCTGACTTTGGTCACAGTTCCAAATCGCGTGAACTGTGACTGAAGAAAAGGCTCTGACACCTTCTCGGCCACGCCATCGATCCAGACGCAGTTTGTGGGCATGGATTTGCCAAAGCCCAGCTTGATGCGGTTACTGCCCAAGTGCTCGCCATCCATTTTGCGCATTGCCTTCACCACGGAAACAATGTCCGAGTACTGACAGAACGCGTAGGCGTTCAGGCCCTGCTTTTTGATATCGATCTCTATAATCTCACCAAAACCCTCGAAGTGCCCTCGTAGCTCGCCGGCGGTAATGTCCTTTTCCAGGTTCCCGATGAAGAGCGTCCTCGTAGACTTTGGATGGTACTCATCCAGCTCGGCTTCGTAGGGTCGGAACTCGTTGTCCTCGACATCGTAGCCCTGGTACGGTTCCACCTCAATCTTGCAGCCGAAGAAGTGTTTGTCATGGGATACCTCCAGCGCTTTTTCGACGTCATCCGGCTTTTTAAAACAAACCAAAGCATAGCGCTCTGAGTTTTGCCCCACCACCTTGACCCACGTGACCTTGCCGTGCTTTTTGTACTCATGGAAGAGACCATCCTTAAGGGATGTGTCCGATGAACGGGCGGGAAGGTTGCGAACACGTATCGCCAGCGGCCGATTGTCTTCGGAATGCACCACGGGATTGGCCGTCAGACAGGAAGAGGATCCGCTGGAACTAGAGCTACTGCTCGAAGATGAACTGGAGCCACAGCCTCCGCCTCCGCCTGCGCTGCTGGCGGTGCCAGCATTGCCACTGGGATTTGAAGAGTTGCCTAAGGAGTTAAAATAAAGTAAATAATAGGCATCCATTGTCGGTTACTTGTATGCATATACTCACTGGTTACGGCGACGGATTGGAGACTACGCCCGCTACGCCCCTCCGCCATCGCACAATTGCCCGTGGATTGGACGGGGCTGGACGCGTGCGAGTGGGAGGAGGAGTGCGATGAGGAAGAGGAGCTGTGCGAACTGCTGTAGCTGCTCGGCGACCGCGAGTGCGAACGACTGGAGGAGGTTGTGCTGCGTCCGTGTAGGTTGTGCCGCGTCCGAATCGGATGCGTTGGCATCCCGTTGTCCACGGCGGCGGCCAGAGCAGCGGCTACATTTAGAATGTCACCGCTGGTAGCTGAGCCAGAACCGGGATGGGAACCTGCTCCCGCTGCTGCTCCAGATCCTAATCCTACCGACCCTGCAGCTCCAGTTGCTTCAGATGCTATGGTGGGCATTATTGGAGCTGCTGTGGCTATTGTATTATTTAAACTATTACTACTAAAACTATTGTTTGTGATTGTACTTGTCGTCTTCAATGGAGTAGCTCCTCCTGGCGATTCTGAACCAGAGCGTGCTCCTCCGCTGCCCGCTGTTCCCGCTCCTTTAAGTAGCTTATTGTGTTTGCTGCTGTGCAGGAGCATCTTGCGCGAGGTGGTCAGCGAGTCATCCGCAGCACTTCCCGCATAAGCCACGCTCCGATGCACGGCCGTGGTCTGCGATTGGATCTGTATCTGTCCTTGTGCGGGAGACGGGCAGGACCCTTCGGCTCCCCCCGCTGGGCTGCTGCTGTAGTGCGGGTGTTGAGGATTCTGAAGATGCAGATGCTGGTGCTGATGATGGTTGATCGGTGAGCTGCTCATTGCAAAGCCACTGGCTGATGAGACGCCGGCATTGCCACTGCCACCAGGACTTTTCAATTGGGCCGTCGTTGCAGTAGCGGCGGCTTCGTACCATGACTGAGGTGGTGCCACCCGCACGCTCTGCTGGTTCTGGTGGATATTGTGGCTGCTGCTCCGGTCGCCTAGCGCTTGCGGTGCCCCCCCAGCGCCTGTTCCTACCAATCCTCCAGCCACAGCTCCCTCCGATCCAGATCCACCAGCTCCAGCTGTGCAGGCTGCTGTCGTCGTCGTCGTGTTGCTGCTGTTGCTGTGGATGTTGCTGCTGTTGCCGCTGCTGTTGATGCCACCGCTGTGACCGCTAGCAGAACCATTCCTGTACAGGCGATCTCGGTTGCGCGATCTCTCGGAGGATCCTCCAGCCGCCGATGCGGATACGGACACGGAAATTGAAGCGGAGGGGCTCACGGGTGAAGGACTGGAGTTAGAATTGGAATTGCTCGCCTGATATTGACTGACTAAGCGGCTGCTGGAGCGATCGAAGTAGTTCCTTTCGTAGCTGTTTGTCGGTGGTTCCTCTGTAGACCTAAAATAGAAAGAATCCAAAAAAGGTTCCTTAGTTATTTTAGCAATGTTTAGGATTGTATTACTAACATACATATGTATGTTTATATAAAAATTATTATTTTCGTATTTGTGCGAACCTAACGAGGTAGTACATGACCTTGTTCATTATTACATATGTAGCTCTCAGATAGCTTTTTCGGTATTACTCTTGTAATTTTTTTTTATATAAATCTTCTTAAATATTAGGAGCGTATACATATATAATACATATTTTTCACGTTGCGATCACAGTTATCTAAACAATGAAAAGTGTTTATACCAGATACTATATGGCAGAATATAAACCCACCTCCGCATAATATTATTTATCAGTTTTCGCTGGTAAAAGCGTTGTCGTTGTAAACATTTGCCGTTGGACACGGACGCGATTTTTTTGCACAGCCCAAGAAACGGGCGCTCTACTGTTTGGGCCTATCATATCATCGGAAGAAGTAAAGTTCTACCAACTTTATGGAATTTTCTCTTTTTCGCTTCCGATATTTATTCACCATGTGGGATCGGCACTTAATGAACAATTTCACCCGGCCAAATAAAGAAACGGGAGCCCAAATATCAGAATACGACCCTATCTGCCGATTTCTTCTTCTTTCTTTTCTTCGTATGCGTCTGTTTACGCGGCAACACAGACGCACAAACAAATAATTCACACACAGACGAGCTCGCTCACACAACCACTGCCACGAAGGGGCACAAACACAGATGCAGAAAAAGCCGGGGCCACGTTCTTTTGCCTTGGTTGCTTTTTTTTTAAAAACCCAACCGGTTTCTTATTTTCTGTACGAAATTTGTATTATTCTCCACTTTTGCAAGTTCTTTTTCAACGCGTTTCGCTTCTTATTTTAATAATTCGTTTGTCTGCTTCTGTTTCTTCTGATCACCGATTTCGCTTTGTGACGATATTCGCAAAATACGCAAGCTAACATTGTGCTGTTAGGCGCTCGATAACAACTGTTATGCATAATGCTGATCTATCGAAACCAAGTTGTACACTGACAGCTGTTCGAACTTCGAACCAAAACTAAAAACGGGTTTTAACCAATTTGTTATGTTCAGAAATAATTAATAAAAAAAAGTTTTTACTTTCAAATTTTCCTCAAACGCAAGGCCGATTTTTTTTATGAAAAAGTATAACGCGAATAGTTTATTAATCTTTTTTATAACCATTTTAAAGGTTTTATTATTTTTATTAGACGTTAAATTTAAAAAAACACATTTTTTATTAAATAGGGTTGAGTATAGTAGAAATTTATGTGCTTTACTTTAATGTGTTATTTGTCTTGTATTTGTATTACCTATATTTATAATTATTAATAATTGTATAAACAAAACCCTACACATCCTTTGTAAAAAAAAAGTAAATTCTCTGACGCAGATTTTTTTTGAGAGACAGATGTGTAAATACTAAAATTTTTTCAGACCGGCTGTTTGATCAAAAATATAATTTTACGTTTGGGCATAGCCAATTTGGTTATTTTTCAGCGAGTGCGAAGGAGACAGAAATTGGAAGCAAACCCAGGTAAAAATTAAGCGTTATTTTTACCTGAGTTTCACAAGTAGCGCGCCAAAAACAATATCATTAAAGACTCAAAACCAACCCCGGATAAATAGGGGCGACTCACTTCAAAGACTGACTTTGGAATGAAACGAGGGTTCGACAGTTCATAATTTTTTCCTGAGCGAAAAAGCAAAACAGGCCTGTCCTTTCCTTTTCTTGTTTTTTTTTTCTGGGTTTTCATTGTTAAGGAATGAGATCACAAGATTCTTTCTAAAACATGTACAATTCCCAAAGCAAAAAAACGGTAAGCCCAACCTAGCCAACAAGCGCTTAAGATAGATGACATGGTAAAATTCGTTGATCAGCACTGAACATAGGATTAAAATTAATATTACTTAGAAATTTTTATTAGTCTCAGATAAAGAAAAGTTAAGAAAATTCTGAAGTTGTTTTCGAATTAATTGGTTGTGCCCTATGTAAAAGGTAAACAAATTCTTTCATTTTTTACCGCCGCTGTACATAGGTATGCTATATTTTTAAACTGCTAGGCGTCTGACAATATTGAGAATTAAATTTCGATCGAAATCTGAATAATAAAACAAAATGCCAGACGTTACTATACACCCCTCCAATTCATTAGACTTAGACAGCATACAATTTAGGCTAAACAGGGTGTGTTCATCTGAATACCTATTTCGGGGAAGGTTTTTCACAGAAAACTGGTACAACCTCAGGAAGACGAACAAACATAATCATACGATCGTCTATCGATCGGAACAGGTCAACGGCGTATGCTGTTCGCTTAATGCTAATCTGTTTTGCAGATAAGGGTTGACATCATACCCTAATATGCCCCTTTTTTCGCATGAGTTTTCGGGGATGGAACATGGAAAAGCTTTGATTTAAAATTTAATTTAAAAAAATAGTTCTGTTTTTAAATAACTACATTTTAAAACTGTTTTCAAAAAAATACATGAACAAATCGTAAGAAGTCCGGAGACAAAAACTGTAAATTTACAGTCGTAACTTTCGCAAGGCATCTCACGTTTCCATCCCCCATATAATGCCCAAACTAGTGAGTTGAAGCCATCTTAGTTATCCTGGCAGAACTACGCTTTTGTAAAGCCGCATTAAGCGCTTTAAGCAGCAGCTTTTAAAATATGTCCATATAGAACCGCCAGCAGCCAGCAAGCAGTTTGAAATGTACATATGTGTGTTTATTGTATACATACCATTGATATATAAAAGGGGAGTGGATGAAGGTGGGATGTGAATGCTGCAGTTTTAAGCTCTCTGCAGAGGTCACAGCTTTTGGCTGGCAGCAACAGAGGCATTGACTGCGGCAGCAAAAGGAGCGGACTTGGCAGACCAAGTGGCTATGCTGCTTTTGGAGTGGGGTATGACTCAGGCGGGTGACATTTAAATATGGTACAATACGCACTGGACTTAAGGAAAATATATATATTTTTTTTGATTTAAAAACGACGAAATAAGAAAGTTTTAAACATATTTTTTTGATTAATTTCTTTGTAATTTTCAATATTTTGAGATGTTTGTGCCAGGATTTCGAGTAACACTAACTGTTCTAAAATTTTTGACATATTTTCTATACAAAAATCAACAGATAATCACAAGGCGTTTGTTTGAATTTTCGCAAAAAAAACGTTTAAACTAAAAAAACGGCTCTGTAAATATCAGGGGATTTCTATTACCTTTTTGAGTTTAACCTGTGATGCCCTAAAATGCTGAAACCCAATTTTTTTCAAAGGGGCGCCGATGACTGCCACGCCCCTGTGTTTTGTTTATTGTGTGGAATTTACTTAATATGACAATAATACAAATTATAAAAAAAAACATTGTGTACACTTAAAAACAAATGCACAAATACAGCGGTTTTTTGACTTTAGCTTGTCGAAGCTTGCTTTTCATTTCTTGTTTTTAGTAGCATTACGCCAAATGCAATGTTACAGTGACTAATGTATGTGAAAATTTATCTAGGCGTGTGTAGTTTGAGGGAAATGCAATTCAGAGTTTGAAGAGAAAAATGGACTGAAAAGACTGGGGAGAGAAGAAACGATTGCCCGGCATGCGCAGTTGGGGCCATCGGAAAAATCAATTTAGCTAAAAGTGCTCCCGGTTCAGGGAATTGCATGGCTTCACAAACCAAAACAACAACAACGACATCGCCACCAGCACAACAAAACTTTGCAACATTTGTTGCGTCCAGGAGAGGAGGGGATGGGTTTAGGAGGTAGTCGAAGGGTGTTGGCTTGTGGCCAGTCAAAGTAACGTTGCAGCCAAAGCCACCGACACAGCCCCAAATGTGGGAGGACATTTTTGGACGTCTGTAAATTACATTACTGCCTTGTATTCATCGCAATTGTGTGCGTTGGACCGCTTATGTATTACAGGGGCAAGAAGAAGAAACGCGCAAAAATGGCTAAAACGTTGGTGCAAATCAAAAAGAAAACGTGTAACATTTTATATTATGTATTTTCGAAAATGTTTGACAGTAATATTTTATTAATGTGTATTTCGGAGATAGAAAAATAAATACGGCATATCAATAAAATCCTTTTTAGTGTATATTAAACACAAGAAATATATATAATTAAAGTCTAAAAAATTAAATAAACCATTTATATAGGTGAATTTTTTGAGGCTCAATATTTTATTTTGATACGGATAGACAAACAGTGTATTTACGGTTGGTTGGACAGCCCACGCAGGTCGCTCTGTCTTTTTCCTGGCAAAAGTTTCTTACTAAACGTCCTTGTTTGAGGTTATTTCTGTGTATATTTGGATGGGCCTCGTATGTATAGGGTGGGGCAAAAGAAAGGGA
The DNA here is from genome assembly GCF_025200985.1 of Drosophila gunungcola. Taxonomy (NCBI): domain Eukaryota; kingdom Metazoa; phylum Arthropoda; class Insecta; order Diptera; family Drosophilidae; genus Drosophila; species Drosophila gunungcola. Next base: position 42,565 of record NW_026453166.1, read on the forward strand.
GTCTAAAAGGATGCCAAGAACATAAATAGCCAGTCGGATATGCTCGCATCCACTCATACACACTCGCTCAAGTTGTAACACAAGAGTTTAAGTTCCTTAAATCCTTCCTTTTTTAGCATTTTGTTCAATCAGTGCCGGGCGGTGTGGAGTTTCTCTCCAAATTCGTCACTGACTGCAGTCAAAGTAATTTTAGCAGGATCTCATTCCCTGGCTGCGTCTCCTGTAGGACGTAAAATTTATCAGCATTAGGGAGCTGGCAGGAGGAGCATGGGAAAAAAGACAGAAGATACGGAAACATCAGCACTAGCCTCCCTGGTCCCAAAAGTTGAAGGACACGGGAATGACAGGACAAGGAAATGACAGGGAACAGAAGCTCTGGTACTCTGGCAAAAGAATTAAATAACATTTTTGACCCAAAGTGACCGGTATCCTAAATACAAGCAAACAAAAACAACCAAAACATGTAAATATTTTAGGTTGAAGGTAAATGGCTGTAATGGTTGGAAATATGTTAAATCCGTGATTAAGAAACAAGGACTACCAGCAAACTCACTAAAAATAAACTTCAGAGTGCGCAGTGGGAGAAACGACTGATTTAACAACGATTTATTAATAACTTCCGCAAAAGTGATTACATTTTTGATTAATTTTATCGTATTAATAACTGCTCTACTTGATGTCTTGCCGATTTTACCCGACCATTTTCTTACTAATTTTCATAATTTGTATACCCTTGCAGAGGGTATTATAATTTCAGTCAGAAGTATATAACGCAGTGAAGGTGACATTTCCTACCATACAAAAAATGGTCCCTTGTTAAAAATCTCTTTTTTTCCGTAGTGAGTCAAAGAATCAAAATTCCGCAAACTGAAATGTTATTGTTCTACGAAAATTTGGCATTTCTAAATATTTTGCATCCCCAAAGCATCCGCTGTAACCACATTAGTTTAATTTTTAGTAATCTCTCATGAGATCTACATTTAAATTTGATTCGTTATTATGCTCAAAATCTATTACATGATTACATATACGATGTGCTTTTAAATCAGTGCAAGTGACAAAGCAGATATAATATTTGCAGTTTCTTCTGCTGCACATTGTGGTTGCAGGTTTCTGTGTTGCTGCATACAACGGAGCTGGCAGCTGCTTTAAAATTATATAAGCCTCCCAAGATGGACACGCCCCATGTGGACCGCAGAGTGGGTGGTTTAGTTAGCGAACAAATTTCGATTCTGATACAGATTGCCAACTGGAAATATAATTTTAGACTCTAATTTAAATTTTTAATTGATATTGTAAATGAATAGTTAATGACTGCTTGATAAGATATTTATAACTATAACTAATCAAATCTTGACTTACTGATTTTTGTTGTGAATCTCATATAACAAAAAACATTTTGATTTTTCCTTTATTGTGATTCTGATCATTTAAACAATCTCGATCTCTTGTTCATATACTTGTGAAAGGAGAGCATATCGTTTTGAATTGATAACCAAGCCATTTTAATTTTATAAGTTCATTTTTTATTATGTATAACTTGCACAAAATGCATCTCATGCATCTCGACGTATCGTTAACTTCAACTGGCGACCTCAATTAAAGTAAAGTCTTGCATGTGTATGGGTGTGAGCCTGTGCCTGGGGTTGAGTTTCTCAATGTGTGTGTCGTCAGCGATAAAGTCAGAGGGCAAAGTTGAACAAAAGTTAAAAAAGGGTAACGGGAGAAGAGGAAAAATGTCACAGCATTGCCTTCCCAGGCCAAAGTGACGCAACCGGAAGCGGCAAAAAAAGGGTAGGCCATTGGGAGGTAGCTTCCGAGGAAGAAAAAGGGGGCTTGGAGAAGGGTCGAAAAAAGGACTTTCCCAGGCCGGCTTCAGGAATTGAATGAAACTTTTGCAGGAGCAGAGCTAAAACAGGAGAAAAAGACTAGGAGAAAATCACGAAATAGGCAGAGAATTGTACAATTTAGGGCGCCTGCGCGCTCTAAATTCCTGTACATAAGGTAGAAGGAAAATGCTTTGGGGTATATTGTATATACATATATATGGCCAGGACAGTGGTTGTCTTTCATATCCTGACTACCACCCACAGCCGGAGCGCCCCAAAAACAACGACAGCATAAATTGCAACAACAATATCAGCAAAAATAGGAAGGTAAAGGAAAAGAAAAATACCAGAAGCTAGAAAAAATAACTAAAGCCTCCGACATCCATAATAGACGCTGGGATTGCCTGAAAACGAGGTCGTGGAAATGAAAAATGAAAGCAGTTCGAAGAGACACTAGCGACGTAATGTTGGTTTTTACAGGAAGTATCTCTCTGGCGCATTATTTTTCTAGTTCCACGAATACTAATGCCGGCAATATAATCTCTCATCTCATCGCTTGTTGTCGCTCTAACTGCGTTAGGTGTTCATTTTTCTGCAGCTGCTTATTAGCCAAGAGCAGAATTTTCAGCAGAATAAGCATGTAAAATTGCAACAATAAGCAAAATGGCAGAAGATAGTAAAATTATATTCCTTGTGAGTGCCTTTAAATACAATTATACAGAAAACAATGGCACCATCACCTGAAACAGAAAAGAACAAAAAGGAGTAGAGCAAAATAGGCTAAAAAAAAAATAAATAACCGGTTAAAAAAAAAAACGTTTGCCAGTACCTAATTAAAATCGTTAAGAAATTCTTACATTTGTATTAAACTAACAAGACGTTGTTTACGACTATTTTTCATAAATTTGTATGAAATATTGTATAATTGATTGTTATTATTGGAAGTGCACAGTTTCAAGCTTGCAAACAAGTAAATATTTATTTTTACAGGTTTTGTAATATTTTTCTATAATGCCTTTAAGTTTACCGTTTAATTCTCACTTAAAACCTGGTTTTAAGATACTAAAAACGTGCTTTAAAATAATTCTGCTTGCATGACCTAAGCAGTTTTCATCTTAATTGACTATTTAGTTCCCAGTTGCAAAATTTTGCAAGAGGAGAACCAAAGCAGAACAAATAAATTTAAAACCGATTAAAGTCATTTAAATAACCTTTGTTCGCTCTCCACTCCAATCAAACCCTGAATTCGGGCTCAACCCAATATGACCGCGTGGCACGCTTTATGCCGTCCGCACTCACATTCACATCCACATCTTTTAATACTTGGCATTTGCTACCACAATTTTCCTCCTGGTTAGTGCCAGCCCTAATTTGTTTTGTTGCATTTAAAATGAATTTAATTTAGTTAAGGACACAACGATCCAATTGCGGCAAACTCGCTTACTTTGCTTGCCAAACCCAATCAAGTGAAAACTGTCGACAGTGTAATGCAATTACATCCGGAGAGATCCAGATACACAGCCGCAAACACGGATACGAGTGCACACTGCGAATGAGATACATAATAACCTCTTTCGGGGGGCAGACGATTTAATTAGAATTGATTTTTCGATCAATATTTTCCAGGGAAATTCGCAGATGCAGTTTACGCGGATGTATCTGTGTTTTGAATGTACATATCTGTTGCCGTTCTGCTTATATAACTAAAATACACACTCACCGCGAGGTACTGAAATTGCGGTGTAGGCTTGATACATCCAGTGCTGTAACTTTAACCATTATGTTGCTATTTCTGGCAACTTTTAAACAATGTGATAACATTTTTTTTTAAAGGCAATTAGCCCTAAGCTGATACCGTGCTAGCACCGTTCTTTATACCTTTATAGAGGGTATAGTAGACATTTTCGACCCTATATTCTAGATCAGAGAACGGAGATTCTTGCTGCACTGAATACATCCATCAGTGTTCCTTTTATTTTTTTGTTCCAGCTTAAATTAAGTGAGCAACATTTTTTAAGGAACGGCGTCACTCTTCAGACACCTAACGTTGTTTTTTTTTTAGCTAGCCACAACTGCCGTGCAATGAAGCATTTTCACATAAAGATTGATTACGGCTCAAGTTTTCCGTTGTTTTTTCTGTTTTATTGTCACTCTGCGCGCTTTATATATAATGCATCTTGCAATTTATTCCAATTCATCGACAAGGAGTCCGGGACACACCCAAGCGATGCCGATGCCGCAGCGATAGCCATGGCATCCTTGTAATGGCAGGGCGATAAATAAAAGGGGTGAGTGTCGGGCGGTCTGGGCCAAAACCCGATACTACAGTCATCAGAGTCTAGAGCAAACGAATCGCTTCGCCTTTACTTCCATCATTGTTTGTGGCAAATGGTTTCTCGAAATGCAATCATTATTAATGGCGATATCGGGATACGGTCGGATAGATATTTAAAACTTAAGTATAATAAAAAAAAAAAAGAAGGTATTTGAAAGGGTATAGTTTTGTCCATAGTAGAATTATAACTTTACAAAATAAGTACAACATAAGCTACTTAAAATCTATAAACATTGCAATTACTATTTTGCGTTTAGATTGTGTCATAAATGTGGGAAATTGCATTCAGACTGATACTGCTCAAAAAACTCAGGTCATCATTAATGTAAAGTAAATGGAAATTATGGAAAACCAAAACCAAAAACGTATGCGCCATATTGCGCGTTGGTCCTTTTTGCCACTACTTGCATACAGATAAAAATAAAAGTTTTCTGTATAAGCTGGCTCAGACAACTGTTCTTTAACATGCCCATTTAAGGCTAAGGCATACTTAAAACCCAAAACTTGCGCTCAAAATCAGTTTTCAATTTTTTCCTCGAAAAAGGATGAAAAAGAAGAAAAAAGAAGAACCAGAATTTATGTCGCGATCAATTTGCTCTGAAGTTTATATTTCAAGTAATAAAAAAACCATTTAAACGTAAAACATATTTATCAAATAAATTGTGATACCAAAACGTATATCTTTAAAATTTCCGTTACTCTTACTGCAGCAGTTATAGGCTGTCGGTGCTGTTGTTGTCTCTTTTGCTGTTAGACATTTTACTTAGGCGCCAGTTCAGTGTCGCCGCATTCCCCCTTTCACCAGCACTACGCCGTTTCCATAGCAAAAATAATATTGCACAACTAGTCCTCGCCCCTGCGGATTCTCGCCTGTAAAACCGCCCACCTGTGATTCAGCTTGTATTTGCTTTAGCTATTTTTTTCTGTTGCTGCTGCTAGTTAAATTTTTGCGCCGATTTTTGTTGGGAGAGTATGAGGGCGTTACTAGTCAGACACAACCACCCCCTCACTTTATTCACGCAATAAATTAATGTGAAATCGATTTACTGGTAAAAATACACCTAAATCATTAATTTATATATTTCCATTAAGTTTTAAATTATTAGTTGATATTGATATTCCTTTTTTTGTGATCATTTTGGTTTGCCAAAACCAAAAGAAATGCAAGGAAACAATCCAATTTTTAGTTTAGTTTAGTTTTGGCATTCCTCTCAATTATTCAAATATCTCGCACATAGACTTATTTATTCGTTCACTCATTTATTCATTTGGCTTTGTGTTGGTTGCCTCCTAGTTATCCCAATGTGTTTAGCTAATAAATTTGCATATACATGTGTTTTTCGCTTCTGATTGTGTTTGAATTTAAAGTTTGTTTCGCGGCAGGGTGAAATTTAATGCGTTTTTTAATGGACACAGTTTGTAATGTTGCACTCAGTGCTTGTATTGCGTAAAGCTTTCAATGGGTCAAAAGCCAACATTCAAAAGTATTGCACCCTCCTGGTTCTTTCAATTTTTTCCTTCACAAATATCGAGTTTGAATTGAATTGGCGGCATTGTAAAAACCGTCTGGTAAACAAAGTTGGAGTTTAACTTTTGAGCCTTTTAAAGACTGTTAGCCAAAGAAGTACTTATTCGGAAACGCACAAGACCACAACCTTTAGTCAACCCAACTAGTCACTAAACCTTGAACAGTTTGTTAACTTCTATCAACCATTTTTTTATATTTTTGCTAATTTATTTAAGCTGGGGTATATTTTTGTAGGTATGTATATCAAATCCGACATTGTTTGGTCAGATTTATTGACACTTAAAAGTGTGGATCTTTTTTAGGTTTGGTCAGCGCAGTGTCTGTTTGTTTGATTTCCTTGTTAGGACCGGTTTTTGGAAGTCTGTTAATTTTGTAAGTGGGTCACCTTAAGCGTTATTAAAAACTTTATCTGTCCACAAACTTCTGGCAGGCACTGTTAAGATACTTTTGCAGCTGTCATTAACTGATCAAGTCAAGTGCAATCAGCATACAGCAAGAAATACAACAAAGCCTCACAAGCAAATCCCATGGAATTGAGCTCAATTGGAAGCAATTGACCAAAGCTCTCTAAAGAGACAGCGAGTGGGTGGGCCAAAGGGAAGGGAAATGAGGTGGAGAAAGAGTTTGAGCACAATGTGCACAAGATGAGCAACAAGTATAATCAAAGGTATTTCTATATATACATTTTTTTTAATTTTTAAATTTAAAATTAAATTAATTTAGTAATTTAAGTATATTTTTTTCCATATTGACCGCAATTATATAAAAAAAATATATATGTTCAAATTATGAATACCACTTCTTATCACTCCATCCATAACAAAAAAAATTTTAAATGTTAGCCTATAGAGTTAGCCGCCGCTCAAAACTACCATCTACTCGGATTCTTTCACTAGTTTGTAAGTAAATCTTTGTAAATATTAAATAAATACTAAATAAATATAGTTACAGCGGCCCTTTCCGACCACGTGTGCTTAGTGATTGTTTGTTAATTTATATACAAATTTGTAGGCACTATTTTATTTGTTTAACACTACAGGAAAAAGTCAATTTATTTAGCGAGTATTTGACCAACGGGCAAGCCCACTGGTAGATATTTAAAAAACATAGTGGACTGACTTGGGGACTTACATCACTATCATCGTCCCTCAATAGCTGCCTCAATATTCCAGGACTTGAGGCAGGCAGTGTCGCTTCAAGGATACGCACCTAAAAATAAAAGAGAACGAATATATAAATTAGCATTTTATAAAATTTGAAATTGGACTTTAAAAAAATTATTTAAATAGAATGGCCCAGGGGAAAAAAAATTCAATATATATATATAAATAAAAAACCCTTTAAGAATATTAAGGTACACAACGATAACAATCAGTGAAGGGAAGTTAAGTATTTATAAGCATGTTCTAAGGATTAACAACTTTTTATTATTACGGTTTTAATTTTATTAACATCGGTTTCCGATTTCATATAGCGGCCATAGGAGCGATCGAATATTTTAGAGGAAACAATAACTTCTAATGTCCAACAAAAACACCTCTTAACGAGGTCAAAATTTCGTGAAGATCGCACAAAAACAACTCCTAAATGACATTTCAGTTTAGCTATTGTACAAATTAAATGTATAAAATTAAATAAATGGCGACTGAACAATTAATTAATGATGTTTTTGATGCCTATAACCTGTATACAATATAAAGTTAAACAAGAAAAAAGCAAGCTTCAGCAAGTCGCAGTTTTAAATATCCTTGCAGCCATTGCAAAAATTAAATACTATTTAATTTCGATTTATATACGTATATGTTTCAAAAACATCAGAAGGACAACTTTTGGGAAAGTTTCATGCAGATAGCTTTACGACTGAGAGACTAGTTTGCGTAGAAACGGACGGACAGACGGACATGCTGATCAAGAATATATATACTTTATAAGTCGGAGGTGTCTCCTTCACTGCGTTACAAACTTTTGACTGAAATTATAATACACTGCGACAGATTTTCCTTATTCTTTCTAGGTGGTAAACTTTATGCAGATTTATTTGTGATTTTGTCTCAGACAGACCCGAGAAACTTTAATAATGATGACGCAGATTTTTTTGTTTGACTGTGCCAAAAATAACAAGACAGAAACTGAGAAACCGCCAAAGTTGGAGGGTAAAATAAAAAACAAACACTATTATGATGTATTGTATGTTATTGTATACTATACATATGTCTTGAATATTGTATTCTCTGCTATTATATAAATAAAGTAGAGCCAGAGAGTGGGGGAAAGAGCCGGATAGAAGCCGGCGAGGCGATATGTTTGCCAGACGCTAAGATTTTACTTCAATGCCCCCTTTTTCCCCGCTTTGTCTGTCGCAACTTTGGCTGCTATTTCTTTTCGCTGTAATCTTTTCTTTATGCGCTTTAATTTGTTTTCTTTTCTCGTATTTTTCTCGCTTCCATTTCTTGTTATTTGCCAAAGTTTATTGATCTCTCGCTGACATTGGAGAGCCAACCCAGCCATACAAACGCAAAAGAGACCAAACTGATAAAAACACACAGAGAGTGAGCGTACTCTCATATAAATTAATTAAAAAACTTCTTTAAAAATAAACTTTGGAAGCTGCATTTTAAAATAAAAGATTTCTATGTTCTTACTTAATTATTTAACAAATAGAAAGCGTGGCAAATATTCCAAGGGCAGACCGATAAAAATACCAAAAAGGATAATTATTAATTTTAAAAAACGAACATTTCCACGCAAAAGTCGGGAGCCTTTGAAAGATTTCATATGGCCAAAAAATGAAAAGCGAATGAAAAACAAAAGGTGGTACCCGGGGGATGCGGGGCAATAAATAGCCAATTTAAGACAAATCGAAAATTTATGACCGGGTAAACAAAAGCAAAAAAAGAATTAACAACTTTATGGTCAGCTGCCGCTGTCTATTGTGGAAGAGATTTAAAACAACAGGTGGCAATAACAAAAGCTGTGTTATAATATACACATATGTATGTATAATAATATTTATTTTTTCTGTACTTTATCCTAACAGAGCAAGAGACAGATTTTTACCGACCAAAGATGTAATTTGTTATACCCGTTATCTCTTAGAGTATATATTCTTAATCAGGATCAATATCCGAGTTGATCTAGCCATATCCGTCTGTCTGTCCGTCCGTATGAACGTCGAGATCTCGGAAACTATACAAGCTAGAAATTTGGGATTTGACGTCCCTTTGACGTACACAAACAACAAAAATCAACACCACATATAATGATGTATGCATTATAAAACATGAATGGGCATTTGGCTGCTGGAAATTGCAGCAAACAAGAACGCGCAGCTATTGCAACGAAAACTGGGAAACGGCAGCAATAACGAGAAAAGCTTCTGCCGGCTTTTTTGTTTTTGTTTTGTAGTTTGAGGGGCAAAAAACTCAAACTAGAACGTGGGTGTTGTTATTGAACACTAAACCCAATTTCAAAAATACACAACACGTCATACCAAAGAAAATCGCTTGGCCTGGCCTGTAGCTTGGAGGTGGTGTTGTAGGTGTTACCTGTTCGCAACTGTAGAAACATACCCTCGTGCAAATTGCATATCCAAAATCCTAAAACTTAAGATTAACCGATTATTAATTTAAGGTTAAAAAAAAAAAAAAATCACTCACAACAATTAAATAATTTTTTTTAACGGTACAAATAATAATCAAAGAACAATTACGAAATTGTGATTTTTTAAAATCACTTTATTCGGATTCTGCTCATAAAATAATATGTTGTAATCAGGAATATGCTAAATTATGTTATATGGACATAATAATATGCTAGATTTATGGCTATAGATTATAAATCGTTTGCAATTTTTATTAGTTATTTCATTTTCAACAAGAAAGGATGCAAACTTTGGCAAGTTTATATACCATTGCAGCTATGGCAAAAATTAAATTAGAACATATAAACTCCAAATTATTTAGGAAGACAATTTTTGGAAAAGTTTCATGCAGATAGCTTTAAAACTGAGCGACTAGTTTGCGTAGAAACGGACGGACTGGCAAGGCTAGATCGACTCTCCTAGATATGCTGATCAAGAACATATATACTTTATGGGGTCGGAAATGTCGTCAATTCAAATTTTGTTTTGTCTTTCACTTAAATCCTTTCTAGGGTTTTATTTGATTGTTATTCAAATTTTGGTTGAGCGCACAATTAGTTCAATGCTCAGCGCCAACACCATTATCGCGATCATCAGCAGAAGCAACATCATCATCGCCTTCAGATGACCGTCATTACAATTTGTTTTACATGCCTCGATTATTGTTGTATGTGTGCAAATAAATATTTGCAACACATTGAGTACGTTGCACCCACCGCCGATTTGTAGCAGTCGTTTGTGGCACGCTTGTCTAGCGAGCCGGTAAGGAGAAGTGACACAGGGGCGAAATTGCGATCCCACATCCAACAACAGTTGGTGAAAGCCACCGCTTCGAAAACATACCAAATACCAATTTTGATACAGCTCCAGTTGTAGAGGTGTCAATTACCACGATTTGCCAACTGAAATTTCGTTTGTAGACCCTTGTGATTACAGTGATTAAGATAAGACACTGAACTTGATAACGGTAATGAAAATCTTACCATCTTTAAAAATTTTTACCAATATTACCAGAATAACCATCTTAAACGATTGTACAAATTAAATTAGACAATTCTATTTACTTGGAGCAGAAACAATTTTTGGTGAACTCGACACAATGTATATATATATGACTGTTTTGTAATGGCTTTTTAAAATTTAAACGGGGTAATCATCTAAAACCAAGATTTTGTTAAGCCCGAAATGGATTCCTTAATTCAAAACGCGTAGAGGAGTCCTCACAACGATAATAACCGCAGCAGCCGCATCTCAACAACATCCCCCAAGCTCTAGAAAAACCAGCAGAGAACTGGAAAAACAGTTGACCCAGACAAAAATTTGCAAATAATTTGGCAAGCAAGTTTTACATGAGAAACGAAAAAAAAATGAAAGAGGGAACTCTAATCAGCGCTTGTCTGCTTCTTTTTGAAGCTACCCTTTAAAAAAAATCCACAACACTAAAAACAAACAAAAAAAATCAGTAGTTGTGACCACTGCTTCTATTTATATGGAATCGGTAAACTCCCTCGACCCCTTCAAGAAATGTCAGTCCAAGAACACGCGATCCGAAAACTGTCCAAGGAGTCACAGCACAGATAAATATCATGAATATCAATCCCAGTGCATCGAATCACATCCTTGAAGAAATGTGACAAAAAGGAAGAATGGAATCAAAATGTATATAATCATAAAGCAAATAAAAAAATTAAATTATACCATATTGTATAATATATAATATATATATTTAATATTATAAGCTAATTTGAAAATTAAAAATTATCTTAAAAAATAAGGGATTCCTAAGTGTTACTGGCTCAATTCAAGTGGCTATAAAGCACGCAAAAAAAATAGGCTCGCACATCATCTCAATAATCGGCCACTAAGTGAAGCGGAAACTAATGATTAATAAAGCTGGTAGGTAGACAAACCTTGGAAAAAATTAAAAAATAAAACCAAAACCCACAAAGAAAAGCCGTCTGCAGGAATAAGGAAATGAAGAATTGGAACGCGAGGCCCTAAATTCATAAACAACTTCAAGGTTACCAATTTGAGAAGGACAGTCTGCGTAGAAAGCCTCCTTTGGCCAGCGGCTACAATAAAACAAACACTTTAAAAACGATTCCTTAAGCCAGATCATGAAAACATATCAATGACATATGGCTCAAAAAATTCGCGTGTATAAACATAAGTGTGTGCTGAAACACAAACAACATAAAATGTCGCCACGAATAGTATAAACTGGTTTACATTGCCAGATGGGAGCGGGTCAGCGAAAACAAAAACATAACTTAGTTTATACCTCTTTTTCAATATTTAAGTGTTAGTACGCTAAATGAGGAACCTGCAACTAATGTTAAATGGAAAAATGACTAATTAGCTAAAAATGTATTCCTTTTTTCCTGTAATATATGATAAAGGTAAAAATAAAAAACATTTGAGTTTTTTATATTATAATTTTTAAAAGTCAATTTGAAATTTTGGCGCTCCAGTGTAGTGAAATATTGGTATTCGGTTGTAGTGACACTAAATATGGTTAAGAAGAACAAGTATAAATAATTTTCTAGCTGATTGATGTAAACCAATAACTACACCCATTTAATTTGTAGAATATCAATATTACTTTAGCTGAACCCCACGCATCTCGACCAGACTAAGATTTTGTTTTCCATTTTTGTGTGTTTTTTTTCTTTGTTATCGCCCAGTGAGTTGGCAGCACCTACGTGAACCGCCAACCGGTTTTGAGACTCAAAGGTAACTGGAATCACATTTTAACTCACTGCTGGTTTCTTTATTTATCTGTCTGTGTTGCCTTGCTTTTTTCTCGACGTACAACAGGTACATTTGTTGTTGTTGTTGGTAGGTAAGAGACAGAGTTGGAGGTATGTATATATGCAGTATGTACTGTGGGGGTCTGTTTATATGGAGATTTCCTCGGTCTGTTCTTCTGTCATTCTTTCCGCCTGTGTTTGCCTTGGTCTTTTGTTGCTCCTCCAAATATATACAGATATATAAATCTGTATGCTTCGCTATACAAATATATATGGGATATATGCACGGCTTTGTATAGTTAGCATAAGCAAAGATCTTAGCTCAAAAGCGTTTCAACATTTTCCTTTTCATGTCGCTTGTGGTATATAGCCGAACATATACTATATAGTGTATTTACTTATGGTCAAGCTTTAGTATAAGACTTGTTTGCCCTGCCGATTGAGCCTTTTATGAACGGCCAAAGACTTGAATAGGGAGAGCGCCAAAAGAAAAATCTGCAGAATGGTTTTCATGATTAACAGTCTTTTATTTCCTTAAATAATATTACTATTTTTCTTTGATTAATTAAAGCCACCACAATTACAATTTCATCAAGATATTTAAAATTATTTATTAACATATATTTGCTGTTCAAATTAACAATGACTCAAACCCGAAACAAGTAAACCTAACCAATAAATCCGAAATAATGTAGGCTATTAATATCAAAATAAAATCAAAAAGCTTATAAGAATTAGTAAAACAATATCTACTAGACTCTACTTTAGGTATTTCTAAATATAATTCAATTGCAATTAAGTTAAATATACGTAAAATTTGCTAGAAGGGAAGAAAAGGGTAATTTACAAGTCAGAACTCAAAGGATAAACTATTTAAATTTATAAATTTCTTTGTTTTACAACATTAATTTAGTTAATTTTCCTAGAACACATATTTCTAATCAGCATACGCTGAAGGTCACTGGGCAACCTTGACAAAGTTTCCTTCACCTCTTATCAGACATTGAAGTGCTGCAGTCAATAAAGTCAAGAATTCGCCAGGCAAGGTTTGTAATTGGACGTGGTATAAATTATTACACCCATGATATTTATTAAGCCGCAGCTTAAAAATTACTTCTGCTGCGCAAAATATAAATATTTGATTTTCTTTCTTAATATTTATATGCAAACATTCCGCACTGCCTTCCCCACCCCCAAAAGTCTATTATGTCCCCTTTTTGGACTCGTAGCTCGTATAAGCTACGTTACTCACATGTTTAATTTCATATCAGCAGAGCTCTTATCTAATCTTCGCAGGGGAAACGCATTTATTCATCAAATATAATGTATATGCAGACCTATATATACACGTACGCCTTTATGAGCTCATATAAAGTACGTTTCAGAAAAATAATCTGACGTGAATTAAAGTCTTTGTTAATAGACTCATTTTAAAACATTTATTAAATTCTGTATTCCCTAAAGAATTTTATAACGAAATTACAACCAAATTAAATATCTTACATAAGCTTATCTTACATTTTGTTGATCAATTTAAATAGCTTTCTTTGTGTTCTTCAATAAGATAAGGATAAGCTCTCAACTATTCACATTCGACCAACTTAACGTGCAACCAATTGAAGTACCGAAAATCTCTAAAAGGCCTAAAGAGGAAAAGAGAACAGTGATTTAAAAGAGAACCACTTAGTGATAATACTGGGGTTTTATCAAAAAACTGTTATCAGAATGGCACATATAGCAGCATATTGTATTAGGTATTTTGTGTTCAATATTCAGTATTTTGTGGGCAGACAACTTACGAGCTATGAGACAACGGACCATGTCTAGATAATTTAGCTCTGCAATTAGACAATAACAATCAGATAGCGCTAAAAAATGCCTAGAAAATAGAAGACAGCGTAGCTATAACATTAAATGCTGATAAAGTAGTGGAGCACCCATAACAAAACATACTAAATGAGTTACTACCACCTTTACGAGTTTTAAAATTTTATATCTTAGATAGTGGTATGATTTATCGTGCTTCTAAATTATTATAGGTTAAGGTCAAGTCGCTGGAAAGTACACCCTTAAATAAATAAATATATTTTACCAAAATTAATCGATTTTAAACATTTTTAAAATTTTATTTTTATTTTAATGTTTTTTTTTTTTAATTTATGAATGCATACCATTACAACATAAAATTCTAAAATAATACAACATAAAAAATAAAATAATAAGTGCACAATCAAAAGCCGTTTATAAATCCAAAACATTTAGGATATTAAGTGAAAGCAAAAAATTAAATTCATTGTACTATATGGAGAAAACATCAATACTTGTCAAGAAATCTATATAATACTCACATGAATGTACAATTTAAATACATAAAGCTCAACAAATCAATAAAAACCATTTTAGAAGCACACATGTCACGGTAGGGAACAATTTTGGGGTTGGGTAGAAAATAAATGGGAAAAAATTGAAAAATCTTACCCCTTGATTTGCTAAAACAGTTGGGACTAATAAATAGGTAAATAATTGGTTTTTATAAATAAATGCTATATGTACGAATTTTTAAGCTCAGACAGCATATACCAGCAAATACCAAAACCAAAATTTAAAACAAAATTTGAGAAATTTTGAGTTTTTTACAGAGGTTTGCCTGAGTTACATTCGACAATTAAAAAAAATATATATATAAACATCAACATCAGCGTTTTAAAAAAACTACAAAAAGTTTTTTTTTAATCATAATCTTGATTTCTTATGTTGCATGTTCGTAGTGCATTACAAAACCTTCCCGCAAGAAATAGAATGAAAGGTGTATCCATTTTTATTATTTTAACATTTTTTAGGCAAAAAAATGCATGAAATGGTGTTTAGGAACATACGTTTTTCTCCTTTTCATGAAATGATTGCATGAAATGACTATCGCATTAACACAGTAATAGCATGTCATCCAACCAAAGGCAAACCACAGGAAATCTGCTGAAAATACAACAAAGAAAGGGTTTTAAATTACACAAGAGGCTTAAGACCAGGCGGGATGAACTAATAAACCTGCGACTTACCAAAGGAGTAAGCTATGTTCGATATCACTAACAGTATACACGCAGACATTAGGTAAACTCCCTAGCAGTGTGACTGAGAGGTAAACAATTAAGCGACCTCATTGCAGCAGCAAAAGCAACCACAACGACAATGCTGAGACATTTAGAGGCAGTTGCAGCCACTTTGAGTGACAGCTGCACTTAAAAAGCAAAAAAACGAGGATAACACTGAGAATAAGAAAAGAACGCCGCGAAAATCTTTTAGAAGAATCGAATGTTGACAGTTCACGAACATAGTCTTCAGGCGGCGAGCTAAGCTGTATACATATAAGCTGTATACATATGCCAGCTGCAATAGTAACAATAATAATAATGAAAACTAGTTGTAACTAGTGCAACATACAAACTAGTTTCACTAGTCTTCAAGATCTGCCAAGCTGAAGTGGGTGTTTCTCAGAAGTCTTCGTTCTTCTTCATCCAGTCTGGCTGAACTTTTTGCTGTGTAAGGGGAGATACCTAAAACGGGGCTTGGGTGAGTGTGAGAACTCTGACGTCTTCAAGATCTTTGGCCTAGGCACATAGCTGCTTGAACTTGCGTCTGATAGCTGCACTTCGATTGCAACCGCCGTGTGCCGTGACAGCTAAATGGGCTTCTCTGGTTAAGCAAAGAAACATTATATAGTGAAACAAAATTGTAAGTTATTTTGAAGCTTACAAAAATTCACAATAATCATAAATGTTCAACGCTACCGCACAATGAATAGTTTTTGGAAAACAAGTAATCTATAAAAATAAAAGCTGCTTAAAAATTCTTGAGTTGTACTTGTTAGTGTAATTAAATGAGTGATTATACTGATTGGCTCACACTTTTCTTAAATAAGTCTCGTAAATTAAGATTATCTTTTCAAACGGCTGTTAAATCAAACTGTTAATATGTTAAGAGGTGGTCGATTTATTTAAAAAAATATTGACCAATTCAATTTAAACTGTATAGATAGTTTAGAGGGCTGGGATGGTTGCGATATCGTCGGTATCGGTCGCGGTGTCTCGACAGCCAAATATGCAGGAAAAGCGAACAAACAAATCACCAGCACAAAAGAAAATATAGATACTCCCGCAGTGGTTATTGCACTGACTTGACTGAAGCTAAGAAGAAGACGCCTATTTCCGGGTGTCTAAATCTGTCATTCTCAAAGTTCCACAACAATCGCTAGAATTAAAGTGCAATGGAGTGTAACGGTTTAGCAAAAGCCATTAAAATGCTTAAAAAAAGTAAGGGATAACAATAAAAGTACAGAGGAGCTTAGACACAAGTCGATCGTTTCCTTGCATTATATAAATAGATGTTGATTCGGCATTGGTTCGACAGCTTTTACAAAAATTAAATGTTCTTAAAATCATTTAAATTTCGATATATATGCATATATATTAAAAAACATTGAAACTATGATGATTTTCACCTCAATTAATATTTTTATTATTATTATATTTTTAGTACTTTTACCCCCTACAGATAAAATTGCCATTTAAAATTTAGAGCAGATTAGCAAGAACAAACAATTTTGTTTCATAGAATTGAGCTCCAGATCGAGTATTTTATATTCCTTTTTTTCTTCGCAAAATACAAAGCTGCCAGTTGGGCCCATTTCCAGCTTCTCTTTTTCTCCCGGCATTCCTACTTTTTCCCTAACTTTATTTCCTACTTCGCGGACTTCCTTTGGGTACATTTTGAATGTCAAAGTAATTTGTTGTACGGCGCTGCATAATGATTAGGAACAAAAAAAGGTTCTATGATTGCATCCTGCGCAGAACAAGTTTAGACTCGTTGTTCTCACAATGTTTCCAGCACAACAAAGCCAGGCCAAAGCTCAAGGTCCAAAGACCGCCCAATGTGAGCAAGAAGAAGAATAAGGAATAAAGTAGAAAAAGGAAAATGGAGAACTAAAAGAGCTTTGTCTTTGTCATCGCCCTATAATAACAGCGTTTGCACGCTGCAGGAAGCCGCAGAACAACAATTTTTTATTCATACGCTTGTATCTCTCGCATTTCTTTGCAAGTAGCTTGGTTCTTTCTTTGTTCTAGCTCCCGACACACTGATATATAAACGGATAAGTCCAGAGTTATTTTAATGGCCTATGACTGAACGTAAAAGCGAAAGTCGGCTGAGCAACATGCGTTTCCTGCAAAATAAACTTTGGACTATACTTTGGAAAACAGTTGACTTACCTATTAGATAAAAGAGGAAGAAAATGTTAAAACTCGAGAGTTATTAACAAACTTAGATTTGTATAATCTTTGCAAAGTAACTTTAAAAATTTAAACTATTTCTTTATTGATGTTGAATGTTCAGAAGTAAGCAGAATAAAAAAAAGGAAACCCAGTTATAAAGAAAATTTAACACTTACTATCGATTTGTGTTCCTATATAATAAAAAAAACATTAAGACAATTATGACGATTTTGCAATACATTTTTTTCTTTTTATTTTCGGGTCTTTTTATACCCTTGCGGAGGGTATTATAATTTCAGTCAGAAGTTTGCAACGCAGTGAAGGAGACATCTCCGACCCTATAAAGTATATATATTCTTGATCAGCATCACTAGGAGAGTCGATCTAGCCATGTCCGTCTGTCCGTCCGTCTGTCCGTCTGTCCGTCCGTTTCTACGCAAACTAGTCTCTCAGTTTTAAAGCTATCTGCATGAAACTTTCCCAAAAGTTGTCTTTCTATTGCAGGTAGTATATAAGTCGGAACGAGCCGGATCGGATATAGCTCCCTATAGCATATAGCTCCCATAGGAACAATCGGAAAAATAAATTTTAAAAATTATAACTTTTCTAATTTTTAATTTTTTTTTAATTCTTCGACACATAGTAATGGTCAATTATTTCAGAATTACGATTTAAATTTCATCAAAATCGGACAACTGTAGCATATTGCTCCCATAGGAACAATTATAAAAATAAATAAAAAAAAATTATAACTTTGGTGTTTTTTAATTTTTTTTTTTTAGTGCTTCGAGATATAGTATTGGTTAAATATTTCAGAATTACGGTTTAAATTTCATCAAAATCGGACGACTATAGCAATTAGCTCCCATAGGAACAATCGTATAGCTGGCATAGGAACTATCGAATAATTAAGCTGAAAATCATCATAGCTTCAATGTTTTTAAACATACACGCAAGTAAATCATAATTTTAACGTTTTCAAGAGTATTTAGTTTTTGAAATAACTGCAAGGGTATATGAACTTCGGCACGCCGAAGTTTGCTTCCGTTCTTGTTTATAATAAAATAATACTGAAAAACCAAAATAAATTTGAAACACCCATCGGGAGCAGACCGACTCAGCCTCGTCTGGCGGTATTCGTCTTTGTATTAGACTCCACCTTTACACCTTCATATCAAGCCCCTCGAAAGTATAGCGCCGAGTGCCTAACAAGTGCAAAATATTTTGGCATTTACAGATTGTATTTTGTAATAATTTATTTGTTAAGCCTGGGCTAAGAATGTAATGAAAAAACTATATGAAGGAAGGGTGCAATGACCTCTTACTTCCATTTCTCTTAAATGCAATGAAAGACAGTCCTCTCACTGGCCAAACCGAAGACAAACGAATCAAGCCAAGTCAGCCATGCGGGTCGTAACGCCCTCTTACAAACTAATCAAAAATAATTAGCAACGCAGGGCTAAAAGAATTACAGTGAACCAACTGGAGTTGGTACTTTCTAAATAAAATGTTCTAAAACCGAACTTATAATAAAGCTAAACGATCAAGTTTCAATTTTTTTGAGATATCTGCTGTTGAGTTTTTACGCCCAACATATTTGCTAAAAAAAAAAATATCGATAGTCGATTATTGATCGGGTCATTCTTTTGCTGGACTTAATAAGTCCCAAAACGTAGAGAATCGGAATTTATTATTTTTGTTTATTAAAGCAAACTAAAAAGTCTGTTGCAACACATAATAAGCCCTCTGATTTTAATAGCGGCGAAAGTTGGCGGAGGGGAGGAGCAGATGGAGTCGAGCGCGTATGGTCACATTGGTGGTGGAGATAAAAGCGCAAAGAGCGCAAAGATGGGGATCAAAATCAAAGTAATTTGCAAAATAAAAATTGAAATTATAGTCAATTATTGCAATTGCAATTGTAGGCCCACCTCCTCGGCGACAGAATTGTGAGTGATAATTGAATATTTTTTTTCACCCTTTAAATTTAACTTTACACTTGCCAGCTGTTTTCGATGACGAGTATTTGCTTCAGTGAAATATTCTTTACATGTAAAAATCTACTAGGGTATAGGCAGACAGTAATAAAGCTTAATTGAAAAGTTTGCTGTTATTGACAAATAAAAAATTTCCCTCGCTTTGATCTTAGCATCCATGTCTTCTGTATTTACTTGGGTAAAAATAAAAATATTTTCTTGCTTCAGGAAAAAATAAGAAATGGGGATTGTTTATATTTATTTACTAATGTTGGGGTTGGATTGTGGAAGTAGACTTCCTCTTCTTTTTTGTTTCTTTTTTTCCAATTGATTAAATTGTATTTTTTTTTGCTGACCAGGCATGGACTTTGAATTGTACATGTGTGTTGTGTGTGTGAGTATCTGTGTGAGAGCATGACTCATTTTCAATTAAACGACAAAGAGAAGAGAGCGGAAGAGAGAGAGAGCGTTATTCAAGTGCTGCAAAAATGCCATCATAAAAATAAAACAGTTGGTGTAAAAGAGGCAGAAAAGGAAAAAGCAGAAGACGACGACAACAAGAAGAGGAAAACCTACAAAAACAGCGACCACAACGGCAAAGATACAAAAATCCATACGCAGATACAGATACAAAACTACACACTACACAAACAATCGCTCGCACACACACATACTAAGGCTGCGACGTCGACAGCGTCGCCCACTGCGGCAGCGACTGATGTTTACACAACGTGCGGTATATTTGCAAGATACTCTTCGTACAACAAAAAAAACAGCCGCAAATTCTGTTTGAATTTTTTTTCTCTTTTTTCGACTCTAATTAAAAACAAGCAGACAGTATGTGTATGTGTGTGTAGAAAAAACAAGAAAATCAAGCACAACGGGCATCTACAGCTGGCTCTGGGGTACTATTGTATCTGTTAGATGCGAAATTGCAAACCCCACAGAAGGCAACGTTGCCGAACTTCAACGTAACGCTTTTGTCTTTTTTGTGTGTTTCTGCAGCTTTGTAGCCGCGCAGCTATAGTTTGTGTGCATGCTGTGTATCTGTATCTTTGCAGCGCAGAGTTCTCTTGCCGAACGACAAAAATTGCTGCAACAATGTCGCTTAATTTTCATGCGACCAGCCATATTATTATGTATGCACCTGATCGGGAGTTTACGATAGCCAGAAAGCCGAAAAACCGGTTGACAACGTCACAAAGTCCCATCATCATCATCTCCATCATCAAGCATAATCCGAACCCAAGACCACGTCCCAACTGGTTATCAGTAAACAGAACCGCAAACAGGTAACAGAACACCGAGGCGATCTGAACCAGCAGTCATATCATCATACCATCCTTCTCCGTTTTCTTTATATACTCGATTATCGTCTGGTTATATTTACAGATGCGGTCAGATGTTCAGCAATGCGATGTAGTTTTTAACTATTTTCGTTTTTTTTTTTTATGTTTGAATAACAAATATGTTTGAATAACAAATATGTTTGAATAACAAATATGTTTGTATAGACTTTTTGTAATAATTTTAGTCATGCAAAGGATATACTCAAAAGTTTGCCATTTTAGACCCTACAATATATATCATTACCATACAGGTTGATGGAAGTTTGGATTAAAGATCAAAAAATTATTTCGACTCGTTTTCAGAAAATGGACCTTAAGTTGAATATATTTCTTTTTATTCTGTAGTTTTAATGACAGGGATTATTAAAAGAAGACTGCCTTATTATTCATAAAAATATTTTTATGAACAATTACACATTTTAACTTTGGATTTTTGAATAGTTTGGAAATAAATATTCTAAGGACAAGTAGTTGTACTTGTTTCCAAAGTTAAGTTAATTTATAATAACTCAGATGTGCAGGAACATCTTTGTGGCAAGATTCGTACTCAGCACATTAATATATATCAGAAAACTAAACTCTTATTAATAATATTTTTGGTGTAACGTAAAGTATTTTTTTACCCGTTCTGTATTATGGCCATATTTTCTGAGCCCGTTCGTCAGCTCTTTGGACATAATAATCGATTTTTACTACGCCTTCTCTGCTGGCTCTGAGCCTCTTCGTTCGGCCTCACAAACACAGGGCCAAATAAACTAACACAATCGCCCCTTGATGATTATCGTTTTTGTCTGTCCGGTTCTTTAGCACCTTTTGTCAACGTATGTGAAGTGCGGCAACGTTGCGTTCTGGAGTGGCGGACCTATGAATTCGGAGATTACTCTCCGTCTCCTGTTCCCGAGCTCAGCTCATGTGTGAAATTATTTGGGAATTTTCTAATTTCCCATACAAAGCTACGTTACCGCACCACCATCGCGCCGCTCACCCCCTTTTTCCCACCGAGTTCGTCACGTTCCCTTGTGATATCTCAATCTCTATATGGCATGGCACCTACTCGATTTTTTTGCGCGAATTTTGTTATTGTTTTTCTACATTACGACACTGCACAAAACAATGAAATGTGCATTGCCAGGCATACAGAGTTCAAAACAATAGCAAGGGAACAGCGGAATATGTTTGGCTATATGAAAATAATTGCACAACTGGCATGAACGCCTATAATACGCCGCCCCGTGCCTACCTATTCCTATTGCTTGACGTTCCTGAACGTATTGGAAACAAAAAAGAATACAAGCCCTTGCAGCTTTAAAATAAAAACGACGATTTTCTTGCGTATCTGGTATCCTATGATCAAGAACATATACACTTTAGGGTGGAAAGTGTCACCTTCACTGCGTTGCTAACTTTTGACTTAAACTATAATACCCTCTATAAGGGTATACAAAAAAAATCTGTTAGAGATTTTCTCAGAAAGTTTAACTCCAATGAAGAACATGGTTACAAATACAAGAAGTAACAAAATTTTCAAATTAAAGATCAATTTCCTTATATCGAGCTTTACACACTGAAGCCAACGGCTTTAGCAAAATAGAGCAGAAAAAAAATACGCAACTGGCAGATAAAATAATAACAATAGCGCCACAAAAGTGTGAGTTGGTTATAATTATAGAGTTCTGTTTCTGTTCCCGTCATTGAAAAGTAGTCATTGGATGGATGGAATGAGTAACCAGAGACCCCCCCATCAGACCCCCCGCAGACAGAACAGACAAAAAAAAAAAAAACAAACACGCCACAGTCCATGACTAAACATTTAAATAATTATCAAGTACGAAAGTACAATGGTATGGTAATTATTGGGAATAAAAAATAATTGAGTTGCTGTCTGCTTAGTTTAAAACTTTCACGTACATAGTTTTGAAATATATAAAATGTTGTCAGGTGATAAATGTAAGCTGTTAAATATATATATATTTATATATATATGTATCAATAAAATAGTTCCTTTGGAAGAGAACAATAAGTCTGTAACGTAATTAAACTTTTAAAATACGTACAAAGTTGAATAACAAGTTTTAGTATTTATTTTTTTTAATTGTGTTTACTTCCGAGTTTGCTAAAACCATTTTTATTTCAATTCGATATTCAATTTTGGTAGGACGCTGGTCTGATTTCTTCACCTCTCTCAACCTTTTTGCGTTTCGAGAGGGAGAACTTCAATGGCAAAAAAAAAACAAAAGACGTGTATCAAAAAACTATAAATTCTTGTGATGCTGTTTAACAAAAACAATTGTAAAAACAACAACAAGAGCACAAAAATAAATGTAGCATGACATTGAAAAGATTCAAAAGCACTCAAAAAATTACATACACAGACACACATTCTTGTGTATATAAAATCTGATATATGTAGATCATTATTATTGTCGTTTTTGCTACCTTGCCCTCTCCTGTTAAAAAGGGAAAAACGACATTGAATTTAATAAAGTGATCTAAGTTCACTCGCCGGTGCTAGATGGGGCAGAAAGTCAAACCGGCGAACCTAATTTGGAACAACATTATATGATTACGTTTTCTGATTTTAATAAAATAAAAAGCGTAATTCTATATTAATAAACCATTGCTTAATAAAAACTAAATTGTTTTATGGGAGCTATATGATATAGTCTACCGATCCAGTTCGTTCTTACTTATATACTAACTTAACAATAGGAAGGCAACTTTTGGAAAAGTTTCACGCAGTTAGCTTTAAAAATGAGAGACTAGTTTGGGTACTTTGGACGTACGGACAGACAGACATGGCTAGATGCTAAGGTCGGAAATGTCTCCTTCACTGCGTTGCAAACTTCACACTGAAATTATAACTTGCCGGGATTTTCTTGTAAAGTGCTGGTGCTCCCTTCTTAGCTTAACCAACAAGAGTTCATTGTCAATGTCAATAAAAAACGTTTTGAACTGCGCCAATGGAATGATTAGTGTTGATAATTACCGCAAAACTATCAAATGGAGCTTTCCACACTACTTAATGCACCAACAGATGCATTAAAAAGCAGAAAACAACATGTGTTAGTCTTGTCTCTGCTGAAAAACATTTTGGCTGTGCCTAATGAAGCAATTAAAACATTTGACTTTTGCACTGCACGAAAATATTAAAAGGAAGGGGTCCGAGTAACTTGTTTTGACTCACGAATGAAATACAAAAAAATGACGCAGAACAAAACAAATTGCTCAGATTGGTTCTTCTATTTGGGTCCGAAAAAGACAAAACATACAAATGCACAGAAATGATAGGAAAAGTATTACGCAACAAAGGTAGATGATTAAAAGAGGTATGAGAGAGAGGTTGGGCGGTATATTATTAGTAAAGTTTTAAAGTACATACAAATTCCTTATAAAAGGGTTATAAAGAATTGGAGACTTTTAGAAGTAACTACAATATACTAACAGTTTTTTTTTTTCCAAATTTGACTAAATCGGGGTGTAGAGGCCCTAGAACTTATAGGCTAGAAGTGTCAAGCTGTGGAGAGTATCGTCTAAGCAGCCACATTGCCACAAATCGTATTCTATTCTTTTTTCTTAATTCTTTATTCTCCATTTTTTTCCTGTTGTTTGTACAGGTAGCCACATACACACGCTCAAGCCGAGAGGAACCCACTCAGCTAAGATACTTAGATAAAAAAGCAAAGCTACGACAAGTCAAGGTAAAAAAGATACACATTCTTTTTCGGGCATGGCCAACTATTAGCTTTTGTATCTATTTTACGGTGAGGAAATTTGAAAAAAAGAAAGAGTCTAACAGCTCTGACTGGCAGTCAGCTCAGAAATGCATTTCGAAGATTCTTTCGTATCCCCTCTTAATGATTAGAACGACCTCGTGTGGGCGGCAGCGAATATAAGCCTGCGCTGGCAACGAAAAGATACGACTTACATTCTTGTCGGCGGTTTGTTTTTTCTAGTTATTTAATTTAAAAATGTGTAATCCTGACTGAGGCAACTACTTAAGGGGTTATGGTATATACAGATAGAATTAAAAAAAAAACCTAATTTATTTTATTTATTTTTTTAATGTTTAAATTTCATATCGTTCCGGTAAATATTTTCGGAGTTACACGCAAATTTTAAAAGACAGTTCAGAGTGCTTGAAAGTACAAGTATAAATTTAACCGCGTTTTTCTTAAAATGTTGTTTTCAAAGTCGGGGACAAACATTACTCGAAAAAGGCTAACCCGATACGTCTCAAATTTAACACGGGCTTTTGTTTATTTTTTAGTAAATAATCGAAGATTTTTTCCCTTCGAAAAATACTTTTTTTATAAACAATTTGAGCCGGAAATCTTGTTAAAAATACATTTTTTGGTGACTTCCTTGGCTATGTTTTAAAATAGTTTCAAAAAGATTGTTTTTAAAATTGAGAGCGATTATAAAAAACATTGCGTGCGAGAGTAGGTAAAAATGCACTTTAGACTTAGATGGTAAAACTTTTAAAAACAATAATAGCCAAAAATGTTCACAGAATTCCAAGTTCATTTGTTTTAGTATAAGGGTTCTTAATGGATTTGAACGAAGGTTTAAGATTAAGAGTAGTTTTGTTTTCGAAAGCAATTTGGGAAAATATTCAAAAATGCATAAATAAAAAAAATTCTCTAATCATTTTTACTATTATTCTGAGACCTACAAAACTTACCTTATCAATTTCGGATTGTTTTTGTTGTTGATGTTGTTATTATTGTTGTTATGATTAATGGTGCTGCTGCTATCCACAACGAATTGTCGTTGGAGCTGCTGTGTTTGTTGTTGGTGGTGGTGGTGCGGCGTCGTAGTTTCGGCTAATTTTCCAAAACAAATGTTGCGGCTATTGTCGCGTACCATGTTTCGACAACGGAACACTCACAGCAGAATCTTCTTCTGTTTAGAAGGAGCATTGCGTCGTATAGAGGGGCATCATTTTAAATGGGAGCCCTCTTCCCATTGAACATTATGCACTTTTTTATATATTCCAGTGTGGTAATTGTTACGATTTTCAGCTTGTTTAATTTGGGGGCTTTTGTGGATTTCTTACTTTCAATTACTTATGGTAAGATTTTCGGTTTACTTGCACATTTTTAGCACTGCGTTACAAAAGAAAGGATGAAATTTATGGGGTTATGTGGATTAGATTTTTCGCTTTTCTAGCTGGCACTTAAATTTTTTCGTTGAACACTTGCACTTGCACATGCACATTTTCCATTGTGATTTTCACATGGTTTTCCTCTTTATTTTTTTTTTTTTTTGTGATTTACTTGATTTATTTAGCTTCTTGTTATTTTTTCACTTATGCCAATTTGCCTTCATTTAGCAACTAAAAATACGCTTTTAATTTAATTCAACTAGATCAATTTAATTTTATTGAAATTTCAATGGGCCTCAAGACGTGTTTTCTTCTTTTTGCTTCAATTTAAGCGAGAATACAGCATGTACTAGATATATAAAGATAAACTTCATGTATAGGGCCATTTCCTCTGCAACAATACGAGTGCGAGAAGGTGGAAAATGCGAGCAGCGACGTCGGCAGCGCGTTATTATAATCCCCACCCCCCGAAAAAGGGGGTTTGAGGTACAGCATGTTAAAATTCCATGCACTAAAGAAGCATGGAAACTACAAGAACAACACTCACTCGACGCTGAAGTCTGGCAACGTCGCCGAGCTAGCTCCCTCTCGCTTGTTCTGCCGCGCCGCGGACTAGCGTGAAGAGCGGCAACGTCGCTTTGTTTGCCTATAATTGACGTTTGCCGTCTGACGTGGATGTTAGAGAGAGACAGCCAGCTGCTAGCTGTTGTTGCTACTTCAGCGCACAAAATATATGAAGTGTTTGAGTGTGTGTGTGATATATACTCGTGTATACATAAAGAATTTATAGCTGGTACTTTTTTTGTCGTAGATGGAAAACGAGTATCTCTCGGCTGTGTATTTATAAATGGCTATGTGGTCATGTGGTGTGCTTCTTTCGCTTTGTTGGTGCACGTTCTTCCATTAATCGTGTAGTTTTGTAGCCTCCAAATCTCCTACGTATTTTCTTTTGGGGCACTGCAGGAAATCACCCATACAGCCATGTATTTTCTCTCTCTGTGTGTGTTTGAGGAATCTGTAGGAAATAAGTGACCTATGTGCGTCTCGCTCAGACGCATTAGCTGGGCCCATTTGTGTCGTGAAAGTTTCAGCTCTGCCGCAGCTCTGC
Organism: Drosophila gunungcola; assembly: GCF_025200985.1. Lineage (NCBI taxonomy): Eukaryota > Metazoa > Arthropoda > Insecta > Diptera > Drosophilidae > Drosophila > Drosophila gunungcola. Next base: position 69,445 of record NW_026453166.1, read on the forward strand.
TCGCACAAAACTTGGGGCCGCAATGATACGCGATTTTAGTCGCTTTGTAGAACTGGTGGGGTGCGGCTCGCAAAAAATTAGGAAAAGCTGGGAAATGGATCAGGCACAGGCACAGACAAAGAAATCTAGCATATTCGGCTGCCAAATAGGATAAGATCACTGAAAACTCAAAGCGAAATTTCTTCCTGTGTGCTTGGCCATTGTTTTTTATTTTGTTCGCCATTTTGTAGTCGGCAATTTGTAGTTTTCTTTCTCTCTTGAGGGGGAAAAACCCCATTAAAGCGGGCGTTTTAACTAGAATTCATGAACATTACCAGCAGCAGAAAAAAAAGAAACCAGTTTTTGTATGGATGGATTTAGTATCTGCTTTTTGTTTGTGGCTACGTGACCACACACCAACACAAGGGCAGGTCGACCGCATTTGCCAGAAAGAGAGAGCGCCAACTTTGTAGTTTTCCTCTCCCCAATCTCACAAATACACACGTGTTTACGGAGTGCGCACGCACACAAAACGGGTTAAGTAAGAAAAAATGTGTTTTACTGCATCGCTCTGACCCGCTCGCACAGCAGCTGAATCGATTTTTCAAGCGACACGACAATTTCACTACACCCTCTACGCTCAGCGGTTGTCTCGCTCTCACTCTAGCACGAGCAGCAGCCCCCTCTCTTTTGCTCTGCCTGGCCACGGTTTATTTTGCGTTGTTCGTTTTTGTAGTTTGGAGCCCGCACACACACAAGTACGGTTTATATATAGTCGCCATGTTACTTTTTCCTACGTTGGGGGAGCTGTCAGCCTGGATTTTCCGCTACAAATTTCAAACAACGTCTCTCTCTCTCTGCGCCTCTGCTGTGGCCGCTGCCTCCGTCGGCGTCGTTATTTTCAGCCCGTTGCACGTCATCCGTTTCGGTGTGCGTACGTATGTATGTGTATGCTTTGAATTTCTGATGAAATTCTTTGCTTTCGAGTTAATTGCTGCCCCGTCGGTAGCGACGCCTCTGCCGCGGTCACTGCCTCAGCCGGCGTCGCTGCCACCAAGCTCACATTTTTTTGTGCCATTTTTCTTTGTACTGGTACTGCCATTTGTTATAGATCGGCCGAAGAGCAATTTGTGGGAATCTTCCACTATTTTTAAGCACAACTTTTATCCTGACATTTGTTTGAGTTCTACTCAACCGTCTTTAATAAAGAATTCCTAATAAAAACAATTCCTGAGTTCCTAATACTTTATAATTTAATAAATGTATTTATCCGTTTAGACTTTAATTTTTTAAAATTAAGTTATAAACGAAATTTAAAATTTACATATGTTGTGCAAAAACACTCATTTTAAGATGCCTTGTAAGCACTTTATCAAAAGTGCTTTTTCTTGATCAAATGTATGGTTTTTTAGTTGAAAAATTTTGGCATAATGTTAAGATTGTGTTAATTGTATGATTAGGGGTTTCGTAAACCTTTTTCCACTTAGTTATGCACTTTCTCACTGTCCGGTATTTTCCTTACATTTTGGTGAATAATTTCACTATTTTCATAGATTTATCCTTTCTTACCATTTGCGTTGAGAGCTGTAAAGAAATGCGAAAAATACATGTTATAAATATTTACAAATTGATGATTGCTGATCTTTCTTAGAATTCTTATTTTAGATACGAATTCATAGAGTTGTTACTTTTATGGAAATTTAATTTAGAAAAGACCAACTGAAAAGTTCCTCTGGAATACTGTATCGACTTAGGCGATGAGTTACAACAAAGAAGCCCTTGTATTTATGGTTAAACTGAAAAAATTAGTTTTACCTCTAATGCTTTTTTTCTAAATTCTAAAATAATATTAATAGTATGTGTAATTTCATGATAAAAAGTATAATACAAAATTTGTTCCCGTTGTAATTCCCGTAATCCTTTTAAGAAATGTAGCTAATGAACTAATGTTTATATATTAGTGTCGTCTGATTTTATCAATAAGAAAAAAATTCAAAGTTAACATTTTTGCCACTGGGAAAATCTTTCAAACTTACACCATTGGAGCGGATTTCCTTAGCTGATCATCGGATCCTTTTTCGATGGCTGTTTTATTTTTGTTGTAAACCCGAGTTGGACTGTATTCGAAACTTGCTCATTTTACTGGATGTATTTTGTGGAAATAGCTTTTCCTTTTGCCTCTTCTTCGAAAACCTTCAAAAAGCTATTGACGCGCCCGTTGAGTTCTGCTTATTCTGCGTACCGATCCGAAAAAACAGATCCGAGTTCAAATTTACACGATTTTAAATAATTTCTTTTAGTGGGTGTATTTTCTGTTATTTTTTGTGTATTTATGCACTTAAGATGTTGGGGAGAATTTTAGCTGCAAACTCCCTGCGAATTTCATTCAGCAGAAAGAGCATCACAAAATTTATAGGGAACAATAAAAAAATTTAATTTTTAACATTTATTGGCCTTTTATTTTGTTGCTCGATTTCCATTTGCTTTTTGCCTGTGTTTTTGTTTGTATTTTATTGTATTTGATTTGCGTTAACTCTTCTTTCTCTAGCTGTTGTTGTTATAGCTGCATCTAACGTGGTATTGGTGTAATTAATGCACTTTCGCACACAGATACAATCGCGCACGCACACACACAGAATTACGCCGATGATGGCACGCACACTCACACACACAATAAGATGGGGAAAAGGGGCGGGGGCACTTGATTTTTTTTCAGATACTAACAATAATTTTTTTCGTTGTGTGTGTTTTGGCGGCGTTTCTTTAATTGCTCTGCCGCCGTTGTTGTGTTGGTTTTTTTTTCTCGCCTGCGAACGACGCGCGCGATCCGTTCACCTTAAAAATTTTCAAAACAATGTGACCGTTAGTTCGGTTTTCAGTATGACCGCACATAATGTGGCCGCTAGCGTAGCGATAAAAAAAACTAATAAGTATTTTTATAACGAAAAATACCGAAAATAATATTTATCAAAACTTACCCGATTCATGGTTGAGAACATAGCTGACCTCTAGCAGCGGCCCAAACCTATTAGCAGAGTCTTGTCAAGTGCATGCATTTTCCAGCACTCAATTTATATTTTTTTTTAAAACTCAAATTTTTGTGATATTTGCAAAGACTAAAAACCAAGATAAATTTAATGTTATGTTATGTACCATTTTTGTATAAACTATAGCCAACAATATGTACCGAATATAGAACATCCGAAGTATTATATAAAGAATTTATCTTCTAAGCTTTATGATGATTTCTTAGACCATGTAAGTCTCTTAATAAAGTCAATTGTTTTCAACATTTGATTTACGGGGATCTTTGATCGGGCATAGCTTTTTCAAAAAATCATTACAAGATTCGAGTTTAACCTAGCAATGGTTTTATGAAGCGAAGTAATTATTTTTTTTAAAACAAGTGAAATAGCCAAACCAGGCCGGAAAGTAGACAAACGGGCAGCTCTGACTGATATCGTTATCGTTATCGCGGCCAGCAGCTTGTTTTGTTTTGCTTACACGACAGACAGATAATTAATATAATCCATTTATTTATTTATTTACTATCCTAGTGCGACAAGGTTAAGCTTAAAATACAAGTAAATTACAAGTAGCAAGAAATATAACTATACTTATACTCTTAAAATGAGTAGTTTAAAATCGGACTTGGACGAGTACTTGCTGCTGCAGAGTGACCAGAAAAAAAGTTTTAACGTCAAGCTGCCACAGCTTAAAGTTCCATTTTTTACTAGAAAGTCTGAGCCGGAAGCAAATAGTTGGATTAAGGACACTCAGGATTCATGTTTCCCGAAATTGGTAAGTATTTTACTTTGCAGAACAAATTCGTTCATATGTTTGTTGTTGTTGAACGTTGATGTTCTATAAACAGTACAAACAAGTGGCCCAACGAAACCCAGAGGAAAACACAAATAACATAATGTAAACGACTCAAAACGATTAATGTGTTCTTGATATTGGGGACTCCGAACGGGAACGCAATATTCTAAATTAGGACGGACAAGGGAAGTAAATAATAATAATAATAATAATAATAATAATAATAATAATAATAATAATAATAAGTTGTACAAAGATCGTCAAATACTTTCGACCATCGCTCAACTATAATAGATGTCAATGTTGATAAGGTGATATTAGTGAGGAGCACAAATGTTGCAAATGAGAAGAAGTAATGATATAAGAACAGGTTACAAAAATAGATAAGGCATGTAAGGAAACTTACACACTAACAAATTTTATTAATCAGTCATCAGTCTGAATTATCTCCGATGTAAGAGTTAACTGACTAATGCAGATTACTTTACTTTAGATTTTTCCTTTTTCTTTTTCCAGTCCCGCCTGCAGCGAATTGTGGGTTTCGTCGCCTGCTTGGGCATGGGAATGCTGTGCATGGCTCTTTCTACATTATACATCCCCGTCCTAATCCTAAAGGCCAGAAAGTTTGCACTGCTCTACACCCTCGGAAGCCTTTTCTTCATCTTGAGCTTCTGTTTTCTCTCCGGATTTGGATCCTTTTTGAAGCAGATGTTCTCCAAACCTAGACTGCTCACTTCGATATCGTACAGTTCCTGCTTGCTTTTAACTTTATACTGCGCCTTGGTAGCGAGAAGCACAGCTTTTACTGCCCTCTTTGCAGTGACACAAATAATTGCATTGCTGTTTATGATTCTCGGGATGGTGCCCGGAGGAGCTACGGGACTCAAGTTCTTCGGGCAACTCTTCAAGACCAGCGTTTCTGCGACCACTAGTGCGCTGCCTGTGTAAAAACTTAAAACTGAAAATCCAAAACCGCAGCAACGAAAAGTAACTTATTAAACTCATAGATAAATCCAAAATAAACCATATTTGTGATACAACGACTCTTAAATGTACAGTTCTTATTGTAGATAACATTTATTTGCAGGTTGACTCATTAACATTTATTTATCCCCATTATCAGCAATTTGTATGTGATAAAATCCACATCAGTTTAGAATAGAAGGGTTGGATGAAAACATTGACCCAATATGGAGAATGCGTCAATAAAAAATGTAAAAAAATGTAGTCTAGTCCAGCAGGCATCGATATTTGTTTAGCATGTTTAAATGCTCAAGCTTTAAGAAGGCCCTTCTGTCTGACTTTATTTGGCCGGCTCTTCTAAACATCCTCTCAGATTCCGTCGAATATGCACCAGATTTGGTTGTTCCACTCGATGTATAGATGGTGGCGAAAATAATCGATGGTGACCCGAAACTATTATCCTTAAAAGCCGATCATTGGCATTACAAAAGAATACACTTTTGCTTATAATTGTTAAATCGATGCGCTGGCATATAAACTTTACCCGGACATAATTAATACTTGACAACACGCAGACCCCTGGAACCTCATATTACACTTCCTGCCGTTTCACTCACATATTTGCCTGCCGAACCCGGAAAAAGCAGCAACACCTCTCCGGATGGAATTCAGCTGTAAAAATCTGGCCATCATGTCCAGCTGCCTGTAGGTTGGAGGTGCGCCTCACAACTTAAAGTATAAATAAACCAGTATTAACAAAACACACTATGTAAATCTTAAAACCTTGTGGTTTCTTTCTTTCGCCGGCATTCTTACCGATTCAAGGAGCATTTTATCTCGATTTGTGTAGGACTGGTGATCGCTTTTGCTGCGCTTAGCCTCTTGGGAATTGTTTGGTGCCGAATGTTTTTTTTTTTTAAACTAAAATGAATTACATTTTTCAGCAGCAAAACAAATTGTGTGGCAGTGTGACCGTAGCTTTATTAAATACCATATGGCTAGCATTAATATACCGATATTGTACATCTGTTAATTAAAAGAGTTGGCTATTTCAGATCAACTCTTGTTAGCCAGAAATACAAAAAAAAAAAAATAAACCATTCAAATCAGGTTCAGTTTTCTTTATTTTTACGCCAGTTACGGCTATACCAATAAACAATTATCCGAGCATATAGGCACCCATTTAATAGGCGTCAACGCGAGGACTTTCCGCAAAGAACTCCTGGCCCTTGCGCTCTCCCATGAGCCACTGCTTATAGCGCTCGTTTCGCATGGCCTGAAAGACGCATTTTAAAAATATTGAACTCATCGTTGATATGTAGCTGGGGGGAACCTACGTGGAAACGCATCAGTTGCTTCTGCATGCCTACGCACTCCTGGAAGTCGGAGATCAGGTCGGCGCACTCCCGCTTTCCACGCTCCAACCCGTACGCCTCGAAGCACTCCATCATCTTCATCTCGAACTTGCCGCATTTGTCGTAGGTCTGGTGGTTGATTAGGCAGCCAGTCAGGTCCGTTAAAGGAAGGCGTAAAAATGGAGTCAGCGACATATTGACTGCGGAACATAAAATAATTCAAATTAAGTAAATGAATGCACCAAGTTCCTCTATGACGTAACAATAAACAAAGGCTCCCAATAAAGAAACGAGATGTAAGTATCACTCTTTTAATTTCTATAGCCCTCTTGGGTATTCCCATTCACGTTTTGTACTTTTAAGCTCAGTTGCACACCTTATATTGCTGGGAGTTCGCAATGAAAACAATTATTTTGTATTTTTATCTGCGGCTTCAGACCAGTGTTAGTCAACTACTCGACTGCAGACAGCTGGCGGCCGACAGTGTTGGTTAGCGCGCAAATTGCTCCACGTTTTGTTTATAAATTTAATTTGGTTTCGATAAAAAAAAACCCATGAAAAACCAGGATTTGGTGGACTACTTGAGGTCCTGCGGCGTGTGCGAGGTCTGCCAGTTGCGTTACCTTAAGGCCAGGGGCTCGGAGTACAAGGATGTAAAGGAAACCCTTCGAAAGGTGGGAGATTTTTTTAATTTGTTAATTTGTTGACAATTAAAGAACTGCTTGTTTCTTTTTCTAAATGGCCAGTTGGATGTAAGAGTGAATGAAATTGTGGGGAATGAAGAGGCTGCAATATCCCCCGACGATCGACCTGCCAAGAAAGCCCGCCTAGGCGTTTGTCCTACGTGCTTGGGTTTGTTCTCAGAAGACTTTCAGATGGAGCTCCTCGGGGGCATTTTGGCTTCGGACTTTGCCAAATACGATTGCAAGAAAATAGTTTTGGCCATTTGTTTGCCCATGGCCCTGCAGCTGAAACAGTTGGCCATGTGGTTTGCATTGCAGAGAAAATTTGGAGCAGATGTGGACGGTAGTAATCCCCCAGATGTGCCCATAAAAGAGGCTGTAAAACTCATCCTACACCCCATAATCTGTGAGAAGTTGGGCAAGGAGTACGATGCCAACGGACTGATGATAAATATAGACCTCACGCACAAACTGGAAGACGAGGAGGTGGAGAAACTGGTGAAATTAAACAGGGAGGCCTTTACCGCCAAGGCTGCGTATCAGAAACGCGTTGAAATTTCGAGGGGTTTACTGGAGAAGCAGTATCAACCCTCCAAAGTAAAGGCGGAAACCTTTGAGAAGTACTTCCAGATACCTTGCTCGAACGTAGAGGAACCTGTGAGGCTTACGTCCATAAACCTGCAAGGGCCCTTGATATGTGTGGCTGGCAGATATCGAAAGTTAAGCAGGGAACTCTCACACACTCCGTGGATTATGAATGGCCAACGACTTATGGAGGACAGTATTGAGGAAATAATCATCAGAAATGTGGGTCCCTATTTCGCAGATAAGCTGGACAAGATCACCTTTATGTCGAGTGGCAGGGAAGATGTTGATGTCCGTTGTCTCGGAAAGGGCAGGCCCTTTGTTTTGGAAATACCAAATGCCCTAAACAGTTCTTTAAGTAAAGAGAAAGCTTACAAGATGGAACAGGCCGTGGATGCATCTGGAAAAGTGTCCATACTTAATCTACAGGTTGTGGCCAGAGAAGATTTAACCCAAATTAAGACTGGAGAAGAACAGAAAAGGAAATTCTATCGCGCGCTTTGCGCTTTAAATGAACCTGTTTCTGTAGAGGTCCTGAACAAACTGCAAATTCCACAAAGCTTTGAAATCCAGCAAAAGACCCCTATAAGAGTCCTTCATCGTCGTCCTTTACACACGCGTCCTAGAACGATATACAGTGTGAAGGCAAAAATACAACGCGGAAATTCTAGAGCTCTGGTCATCGACATTGTCACTCAAGCGGGCACTTACATAAAGGAGCTGGTTCATGGCGAATTTGGACGGACCACGCCGTCATTGTCCTCGATTGTAGGCAAACCCATCGATATACAAGCGCTGGATGTAGTAGGAATCGATTTGGAGTGGCCACCAGAGTTGGACAACTCATTACATACAGAGGAGGCTCATAAAAACAAAAGGTAAAAATATCCTCAGTGACTGATTTATTATGTTTAAATTGTCACCTTCCTGAAAGTCTACAATCCATCATCTAAAATCGAAACTATCAATACACTATCAACCACAAAGTTATATAAGTGTTTTACTTGCTGATAGGGATAATAATGGATAAAATTTAATTTTTGGGAACCTTTCTCCAAGAAATCCCAAAACTAAAAAATTAAAAAATATAAAAATAAAGGACAAAAGCTTTGGCAAACCAAAGTTATATTTCGGATCTTTATTATGGTTTTTTGTTTTTTTTTCATAAAATGAAAACAGTATTTTTTAAAATTTATGGTTACAAATAGCATGAAAACTGAGAGACAAGAATGCTTAGATCAAAAGTATATATTTAAAAAGAATAGGAAATGGGCTCTGCCACTTATCGGTAACTAAGAAATGGTAAAGAGGAAAATGCGTCAAAGGGAAAGAATTTAATCGCGTTTAATAGCAACTTAAAGCTGGGTTTAGATCCCTAAATTCTGTTGCTTGTGATTGGCAACGGAGTAAGAGCGCGAACCGAAGGACAAATCTGACATGCGCAGTGGATGCTTTTTTGGGGCGAATTGGTAACGCTCACAACAGCCGAATTGGCTACAAAAGGACTTGTCAAGCGGTCGAATTCGGCATTCGTTGCTAGCGAGTTGCACTGTTTTGTTATGGTTAGGCCAAGTGAGCAAAAAATCGAACAAAATGAAACAAGTTCGAAATTAGTGCCAGGACATTTGCTACCGGATGCAAGCGTGCGTGACAATTAAAAATTAAAGCCGAGGAATTTAGTTAGACAATTGCAGTCCGAGGCGGGGACGAGGACCGGAATGTTCTTTCGGCGCACTTTAGAACGCAAGGACAGCGCTCCCAATGTACCGCTTTCCTTGACGACCACAGCAAGTCCGCAACTGCACTACAATAGCGAGGACAGCGAGAGTGTCACTTACGTGAGTGGTGCCGCCGACAGTGAAATCAAGGACAGCAATAACAACCAGTCGGTGGGTAATGTGGGTGGTGCCCTGGTCGCTCCAATGAAAATCGGTGCAGTGCAGCTGACACCGCTGTGGGAGCATATTCTCCGCACCCGCCGACTTCCGGAGACAATTTGCCTTAGCGCCATGTACGCCGAGTTCCATGAGCGCCTGCAGGACCCAGAGTGGCAGGTTCGCCAACACGCCCTGCGAGTCCTTGTCGACGTCCTGGTGGTGATGCAAGACGAGGCCGATGACCACATGGAGCGGCAGCAGCTTATCAGCCTGCTGGTCGAGAACCTGAGCCATCAAGCGCCCACTGTGCGCAAGGGAGCCCTCGACTGCCTGCGGGTCTACTTGGCTGAAACCGCCGTTCCGGAGACGGTCATGCTGGGGATTCTTGATGCCGGACTGACGAAGCAGCAGGCCCAGGCGAAGTCGGAGCACATGGGTCGTCTCAGCGTCGGGGTTTTGCTGTCTCTGCCGGCACTCTTGCAAACAACTCTGACAACTCAGCACACTTCCCAGCGACACCGCATCACACAGAACACCTTGGAGCGGGTGGTGCAGCACATGGGCCAACTGGCTAAGCAGGAAATCACTCTGAAGGTCTTAACAAAGATCAGAGAGCTCGTAGGGGTCCACCAGTTCGAAGACATTATGAGTGACTTGGGCTGCCTGACCGAGTACTATCAACTTTGTCAGGTGTACGGGGTGTCTGAAAAACCAAAAAAGGGCGGCGGGGCTAAAACGGGCGCCTGGCGGGCATTACCACGTGAACAAGGCTGGAGAAACAGCGGCTCCAACGACATCCAGAGCAAGGAGCAGTCAACCTGTCCAGAAAAGGGAAAGGTGATCATGGAAACGGAGATCAAGATCAACGATGACACTGTGACCATGCGCATCCTCGAAGCGGACACCGAGACAGAAGAGTCTGACAGCCCGGCCAGTAGATACTCAAAAGAAGGGGAGTCGGCGGATCTGGTTTGTCACCCCATTTTGTCCAGTGCCAACAGCCACCACGGGCATGGCGTTGGGACGGGCATTGTCCGGGTCATAAGTGATTCGGAACTGGATGAGCCGCATGCCACTAAGCCTAGGAGCCTTTCAGAGCCGAGCACTCCCTCGCGAGGTCTGAAGCGGGTAACCTTCGGAGGGGAGATTGTCAAGATGCGAACACCTGATAGCGACGCAGCCCCTTCTGCAAACAAGACCCAAAGCCCTGCTCCGGCCAATCCGAGTGCCTCTATTCTCGTCTTGGAAGATGCATCGCCCTCTCCCCTGAATTCGCCAGTGGAGGAGACGCAAACCCCAAAAACCACAATGCCACAACCTCCCAGTGACAAGAGAACAACGGCACTCGTGCTGGAGATTCCATTGGACAATACCAAGCCCTTGCCTCAACCACGACTCCTCAGCGCGCAGTCGCCACGGATTCAGCCCTCGGACAGTCCACGCAAGCGAAAGGAGGCGGACGGATCATCACCCCGCTCTCCTGGCCTTCGCAGCCGCAGCACCAGTCCGACTGGAAGCAACAACATAAGCCCCAAATCCCCCATCCCGCACAAGCAAATCGAGGTTCTGCACAATCTGCAGCGCGATCCGTCGCCGCGGTCCCAGCGCCTTTTGGAGGACGTTGGAGTGGTTGGGGATGAGGAGAGCCATCTTGTGACCGGAAATGCCCCTGCTAGAGCTGCCTCTACGATGTCTGCAGAGTCGCCGACCACTCCCAAATCCTGGGAGGATCTGGACATTGTAAACTTTAAGACGCTGATGGACTTGCGATCTGGGGTAAGTTTCAGAAGCACGGGTAGCCACCATGTCGCCATAATTGCAACAAAATTAGTGGCCAACATTTAGCAATCCCCGTGTAATTGCACTCCTCCACCCAAAACTCCAGCATGGGCTACTTTGTGTGACCGAAAATAAAGCAAGGAAATTACTCAGCACGCTACCCCAACGCTGGTTTCGAGTCGCCGGCGCTTTGGGCTCTAACTGGGTCACTAGGATATGTACAATTTCATATGCGTTCATAATTCTGCCTTCATAATGGCAGCCGCCCGGCTTTCCTGCGGACGAGACACGCATCACTCCACCCTTAGCCGGTGTTGCCATTACAGCTGCTATTATATCGCCAGCGACCCTTGCTTTTGCTTACTAATAAAAATTTCAGCGATAAGCGACCCCTACTCCGGTCCTGCACAATTCAACACAATAGAAAGCCGACTGCTGCCAAGCCACTGTACCAATGACCTATTAATTTTTTGACGTATATACGTACATATGTCGTTCAAATAAAAGTAGTTGGAAATATTTCTAAACGTCGAATCTTTGGAGAAGTAATAGCCAATGACTTACTACTGTGAAAAATTGGATTGTTTTTCTAGAAATTAACTCCTAGCAGAGCTTATATTTGAATACCAACCATTGACCATAGCCGTAAAAGTACTCAGACTGGCACTTTCTGGTGCGGATGTGCCTGTTATCAGGACCAACTTTTTGAGTGGTGCACAAAAAACTTATGGATTCCGGTAGCAGTTGCATGTTGTCCGGACTGCAAGTTGTATTGAATTGTTTTGTTGGGGAGCTGCAGCCGAGGGCCAAAGAGTTCTCCATCAGTTGGCCGGTCAATCATTTAAGTGCACGCGATTTTCATGGCGCAAAACAAGAGCAAGACCAATAACTCTCGCCCAGTTTGCAACTCATATGCGGCGATAAGTGAAAAGACCACCATTAAGGAACGATGTTTGATGAAGACTCAGGACGTAAAATAAGGGAATCAGGGGTCTGAGGGCACAGGGCACAGAGCGTGTCGGGAACTAGGTCAGACCGAGCACAAAAATATAAATAACATTAACCGAAATTATAGTACGTACTAAATAAAAGCAGATAGAACGGCATTGTCGACTAGCTTTAAATTTTACAATTAATGTCTTTTATTTTACAAAAGAGTCCTTCAGAATTTATTTAAGTTAGTACTTAGTTAGCCTCTCAATAACAGATAAAAGGACAAAACGTATTACTTGGTCAGTTGTTTTATTTAAAAAAAAAAAAAAAAATCTCCTTACGATTTTAATTTGATTAATATTGAGATTTACACGCAAGAGTAAGTCCTCCGAAAAAAAAACAAACAATTTGATATGACTAGCTTGATAAGACTATAGATCCCAAGCAAGTCGAGTGATATCTATGACACATTTGGTAGTACTTGTTGTATTTCCTCCCTACTACACATTAAAAATATTTCTGGACATGCAGACCATTTCGAATTTGGTACATTAGCTCAAATAGGACATAAAACTCGTGCAACGCCAAAAGGTACTTACCTATTGTTCACTATTTTTGCACGTTCTTTAGGATTGGCGCAATCGTCTGATGGGCATCGCCCAACTGGAGCACGCCCTAAGCTCGTCGAGCAATTTGGCCTTGGTGCAGCCATATCTGGACAGTCTGCTGCGAACCCTCCTCTCCTCGGAACGGCACTTTGAGGTGGCCGAGCTAAAGCGAGAGTTGTTGGTAAACCTGATCTCACGTCTGCCTTTGGACAACTTGGAGGAGCGCACACCACAGATCCTGACGGGACTTTGTCGCCAGGGCAACGCTGGAGCGAACCGAGTGTGCAAGGCTTTGATGCAGCGACTTCCGGCTGGAACCATTGTGGCGAAAACGACTTCGCCAGAGTTCCTGCACGCAAAGAGTTCAAAGGTAAGTGTTTCCACATCGAAATTTGATAAATGTTAATAAAATGTATATCCACTCACCGCAGTTCCGGGACCATGCGCTTCAAATGTCCATCTTTGCCTTGATGAGTTTTCCGGGCACCTGCTTTGACATAAATCTCCTGACGGCTCAGGCCGTCTACTCTCTGCTAAATCGCAATCGTCGCGTGCGCCAGGCTGCTCTGGAGGTGCTTGCAGTCCTGGCAGATATTTCATCGATACAGGAGGTTCTTACCATCGTCTCAGAAATGACGGTCGGCGTAGAGCCTGGACCACTGGTACTGGAGGCGGCTAATGTGCGCCTCTCGCGCCTGCAGCTGCCCATTGTGACGCCCGACAGTGGCGTGCTCTTCGTTTTCAACCAAACTGATCCTCCCGGATCCAGGCCTTCTGGAGCGGATGTGGATTGGATCTGTCAGGGAGAGGGCTCCGCCTCGCCCAACTCCGTCAAGAGAAGACGCATGCGGGCTGCATGCAGTCAGCGCGACGTCCTTGAGAGCACGAAAGGAAAAAACAAGAAAGATGCGTTTCACAGGTAGGAAGTAAAATAAATTATTCCCCAATAAGTATTTATAATCAGAAAAAGATAATACAGATAAATAATATGTTCAACAAAGAAGGTCCATTAAAAGAGAAACTCATATCCCCTTTTAAGTAAGAATTAGGTTCGAAAAATATAATTTGGAAACAGCAAAACGGACGGACAGACAGATATCCCTATCAGATATCCCTGTCAGAGATGTCTTCTTCACTGAGTTGCAGACTTCTGACTGAAATTTTGCTACCCTCTGCAAGGGTATAAAAAAATATTACACAAATAATTTGTAAAACATTTGGTCAGTCAACATGAAAGTCAACTTAAAAGATACTTTTGTTCCCTTATGTTTTACAATGTTTAAAAATAAAATTTTAGTAAAATGTCTTTAAATAAAAAAATATATGTATATATCTAAAAAAATTAAATTGAAGCATTTAATATAAATATTACACATTAAATAAAATGGAGCTTTAAAAATACGTATCCTCAGTTTCAAACAGGTCAACGGAACCCTGCATCGACATTCGTTCCACTCACCCCCAGAAACTCTAGACATGACTAGCCCCACAAATGTGAGTTTAATGCTCTTTATGAATTACTAATTCTAAACATATTCTTCACCCTAGGACTTATCGCAAAGACTAAGTTTTGGCGCTAGGACCAATGGTAAGACACCTTAAAGTTCATTTCAATTTGTTCTACATCAGAACACTGTTTCTTCAGTAGGAAATCAAACTTTAACTGACAGACGCTTGGTGGCCAAGGCGTGCTCAGATACATCGATGGATGGACGAAGTTCAGATAGCACGACCACCACCTGCAGCAGTGGAAGCACCACGGGCAGCTTTATTCAGCTTACCTCCCGCACTGGAAGTCAATTTTCCGTAGCAAACTCTCGGTGCTTAGTCAAAAAGCTGCATTAAAATTGCCTTTTAATAATAACACATTCCCCACAGATTTCCCGCCATGAACCAGCATACAGACATCGTCAACAACTTTTTGCGAAGCAAGCAGCGCAGCACCAACTTCCTTCTGCATAAAGGGACCGGCCTACCCGAAGGTCAGCTATTCTATGCCAAAGGTTCAGCAAATGTCTCGCAAGAAACTCCAGCACCAGCACTCCTTCACACAGTTGGACAACGCAGGGCCAGCCCAAGGCAAGTGTCTCATTGGTAGCCGTTCTGCCACTTTTTAAATTAACACGCTTAGTTTTACTTGTATCTAGGCTACGAAAACAACAAGACAAACGAAGCCCAGATGAGGCAGAAGAGCGGCTTTTCAACAGACCATCTGCAATCGCTGGACACCAAGTGCGCTGACGCTGCCAAATCAGTGTAAGTGTCGACTCAATACCTCAACTAAGGAACCGGCATCAGTACCCATTCAGTCGCCATAGTGGCTTACCCCTGCCCGTAGACGAAAGTTAACCTACATTTTTAAACACACGAGCTCTGCTATATTCGACCACTGTTTGGGGTAAATGGTGGAGGGGAGTTATAGTCAGCGAATTAAGTTGGCGACCCGGCCGGCACACGCACCCCCTCACAAAATTACGGTCTTAAAGGTGTTAGGTAACCTAAATAATTCAAATGCGCAGTGGAAAAGGCTTTGATGAATTTTAAGAATATAGCGGGGGAAATCGGTCAACGTCATCAACGACAAACCTTCAAGTGACCACAGACGACTTCGGACCGAATCAATATTCGTAAGCTTATTTTACAGCAACAAATGTAAGGGTCAAGAAATTTATATTACTATGCGTATGAGGTTATGCTTAAAGTTTCCGTTAGGTAAACGAGGATTGTTTTGCAAAACCATAAAACTTGTTTAGTCAGATTCGATTTCATCTTAAGAACATTTAAAATTTTATACTTTCAATACATACCTTCAAAGTAATCTTGGGGACATGGAAACTTGTTGTGTTGCCCACTTCGGGACTTTCCGCAAACGAAACGAAGGCGCCCGAAGGTGACTAAGAGGTCTTTGTCTACAAACTGGAACGACTGAAGCCAAATGCCACTACTGCGCGAAGACCAGTGGCCAGTTGGTTTGCAAGTTCGCTGCTGGTTAGCCCTAGACCATCCCACGACCTTTCATAGCCCTAACTTGGCACCCTGTGGGTGGGTGGGGGCTTTAACCAGTTGGGGTCCGTTCGTGTGATTGCTTGGAAAACGCAATGTCCTGTTTTTCGTTTGCAACTTTGGCTTTGTTGTGGGTCCCGGTATGGAAATTCATTCGAAATAGCCAAAACGATTGGCGACGGGCATTGCAAACAGTCGGCAAAGTCGCGTTGCTCTAAGTGGTCGCCAATTGCGAGTTGGTCGGTCTACTATGCGTTGTGTCCAGTAGAAAAAATTTGATTTCTGTCCGATTGGGATAGCGGAGAAAAATGCAGAATGCGTTATCATGTGGAGCGCAGGCATCTGATCTGCTGCGTAGGACTCGTTCTCTTTTCCACTTGGTCGGGGCCTGCATCTGCAACTGGGCCACGGGGGTACATGCCACACTGCGGGGAGCTTTTAGTGGCCACAACTCGGTCTGCGGCACCTGCTGCACCGACAGGGCTCTGAAGTCCAGAAAATCGATGCAAATTGATACAGAAAGCCAGCTGGTCGATGAAAATTCCACTTTCGACATATTTCGGCCACCGGCAGATACTGAAAAAGACAAATTTAATGCCGAATATGGGGAGGAGTTGTAAGTCGCATGAAAGTGATTACATATATTTACTAACCTATCAACGTCTTCTTTGCCAACAGTGATAGGGAAACCGCGAGGGCAGTTCCGTCTTTGGTGCCAGCCGTCAAAGACACGACGGACGGCTCTCCCCTGTCGGTAAGGTCCACCAGCTATTCGCAAAAGTCGACAGCGTCGGCGAAATCGAGTGGTAGTCACGGCGAGATGTGCAAGCTAACATCCTCGTCTGCTGGCGACTGCATCATCGACGCCAAGATGAGGGTGCTGAGCCTGGAAAAGGATCCCGTCGAGGCCTTCGGGGAACTGGTGGTGGACGACATTGAAGAGGAGGAAGCGGAACCCCCAGCCCATGATGAGCCCATCAAGCTCAACGGAAGCCTAAATAGCCTTCACAGCAAAACCGAGAGTATCAAAACTCAGATGGAGGACACTACCCCGCAACTCTCGAGAGCCCAGTCAGTCAAATCGCTGCCCATAGAAGAGGACATTGAGGGCAGCAACAGTTTTGTGGTAGTCGAAGAACAACAGCACGAGCTGGAGTCGTTACCCGTTAGTGCTGAGACCATGCCGGAAAAGCAGCAGCGGGAGGAACTAGTAGCACCAGCGGAAGTTTCAAACAAGGAACTAAAGTCGGTTCAACGGAATGAAGAAATGGTGATCCATTCACGTAGCATTTCGCTAGACTCGCTCTACGGGGCACGGCCGGGATCAAAGCAGGGATCCTTGGACACCTGCACAAGTACCACGGACAACACCTCGCAGTCCGGCTCCCAGACAGGAAACGTCGGCGTCCCTGGAAAGGCTCAGCACACTCCGCTCCAGCAGAAGTCCAAGACATCGTACTTCTTGCGGGCACAGCGACGAGTCTCACCCGTAAAGCAGGCTATAAAGATGTCCCAGGCGGAGCTTTTTCCGCAGAATATGGCCCGCTTTGATAAACCACGTGAGGCTCTGCTAAAGACTTTTGACCAGCTTGACTCTAGCAATTGGGAGACTAACATGACCGGCTTGAAGAACATAGTGCGCCTCATTCGCTACCATGCCGACACACTGGACAATCAGATGCACATGACCTGCATCCAGCTGACCCGCTCAGTCCGAAACCTTCGCTCCCAAGTAGCTCGCGCTTCATGCCAAGCTGCTGCCGAGTTGTTCTCCCTGAAGTCCAACAGTCTCCAGCTGGAGTGCGACGACCTGGTGTGTGCCCTCCTTCACCGCACCGCCGACACGAACCGCTTTCTCCGCGCCGACGCCACTCGTGCCCTGGAGTCGATGGTGGATAACGCACCGCCACAGAAGATACTAAACATCCTGGCGACAAAGGGAGCACAACACCAGAACGCCCTGGTTCGCACCACATCGGCAAAGCTGCTCTTCAGACTTGTCGAGCGGCTGGGAAGTGATCGTATCTACGCAATGGGGCGGGAGAGCCGGGACAAGTTCTTTGTGGTGGGGGCCAATCTGCTGCTGGAGGGCAGCCTGGAGACCCGCAGCTATGCCAAGTCCTTATTTCGAGCCCTCTCCGAGCACCACAATTACCAGCGATTGCTGCTGGAGGTGATACCACCGCGCACGTACAGGAATGTTGAGAAGACGCTGAGGAGCATCACACACTGATTTCGCTTGTTCGACGACATCTGTACAGCTAACTAACATTAAAATATATTGAAAATACAACCATATCTTGATTGTATGTAATCTTAAACTAACCGTAAGGACTAATAAAAACATTGTTATCTCAAATCGATCGACCTTCCTGAAGGAGATGAATTCTGTTGTTTCCGTATGGATTGCGTTTGATGCAATTTGGGTTTTGTTGAATTAGTAAGTAGGGAACAAGCGAACATTGACCTGCTATTAAGATGGGATTGATTTAACTGCGCTAGGAAATATGGAAGTTTTTTACCTTCTTTACTCCTAGTCTTATGTGCCGATAGCCAGTGCACAGCCACTAGGAGGTGGGCGGTGTCTTAGACATTGGGGGTACAAGAATTTTAGGATTCTTTTGTGATCTTAACTTTACTCCTACGATATATTTAAAGGCTAGTTAAAAGCATTTTCAAAAATTAAAGTAATCGGCGTTTGTTGTTGTGTCGTTGGTCCGACCTTCTGCTCCCGCCCTGCATGTGCTGGTGGTGCTGCTGTGGCTGCATCCTTGGCCGGCTGCGTTCCATTACGGAGCTGTCGCTGCGTCGCCGCTGGTCCCCGTTGTTCCCAAACGGATTGCGGTCGTAGGGCCTTGCGCCATGCAAACTGTGCCGTGAGTGGTGCGGGGGCGACACTTGAGATGGAGACTCCAGCATAAACGGGTTGCGTAGGCGACTATGGTTGAACGATGGCGATTGCTTGGCTTTGTCGGCGCCCTGCTGCTTGATGGTCAATTTCTTGTTGAACAACTCCAAGCCCAGGTAGAGGTCCAAAGCAAAGGGCACGGCGCACAGGCGCTGGTAGGTAACAAACCCAAAGTTCCTCTGCCGCCCCGTGTTGTCCGAGGGTATCCGCACAAACTCGATGGGACCGGCTTGCAGGAAGACCTCGTAAAGGATCTCCTCTGTGACGCGCTCGTCGAGATTGCCGCAGAAAAGCGTCCGCTGCTCCTCATCCTCCTCCTCTTCTTCGTCCGCCAGTTTGTCCTCAACCTGGTCGACGCTGCTTCCGTTGAGGGGAAACGGACAAAAAGGCTGCTGTTGTCCATGGGCTATGCCGTATCCGTAGCCATTCAGGTGCGGGGCCGGCATCATCATCGGCATGGCCGCCGCACCACTGTACATCTGATGCATTAACACCTGCAAGTCCATTTTTCTTCAGAAATAGACAAGTTCCCCGATTTGCTTGTTTTGCAGCTAGAGCTGGGCAATAGTAGAGGGGAATAAACGTCGATGTCAATATCGATGTCATCGATGTTTTCTAAACATCGGTTTCAGCGATGTTTTCAAAGTATCGGTTTCATCGATGTTTGCCCATCTCTCGGCAATAGTCACGATAGAATTACAGTGTTGCAAAACGTTTAATTGAGCTGGTAGAGATGAGTTTCTGATTCGGAGAACCGGTTCCGAGTGGTGAGTAAGGAGACTTTAAACTTTCGCGCAAGGCAAAACTATTAGAGCAATGAGGTGAAATTAAAATTGTCTTTGCGGTGCATTAGTATCGCTGATAACGGAGACATTTTAATTAGACGTCCCGCCTGCTGATGTTTCCGATTGTTGTCGTCGCCGTCAGTGCCGCTTCTGATTGTAGTACTAGCTTTGCACAATTCATCTCGCATCCCCTTGATGATATGAATCAAGCCACTACAACTATTTAGTTAGGGGGCACTGGTTGCGAGTAGACACACAACGTCACAAAAACCATTGAGAGCCGCGAAATTGCAAGTGCACAAATACGATTTACCCAGTACCTAGGTAAATAGAGATTTACGAAAATTATAAACTTATTAGACCGCAAGAGCTAAAAACGATTTTCCCGAAGGTTAAAACCTTTAATCACTACTCAATGTTTTAAGTTTTATAAAAAAAAAAACAAAAAAAAAAACAATTATTTATCGAATTGGCACCTAGCAGATTGAATTAAAGCGATTTTGTATCTAATTATTTTCGCTACAAAGAAAAATCTTTTAATTTTTAAGAGTTCGATCCGAAGAGGAAATTGTTTTATATAATGGATACGGCTTCCTAAAGAGAAGAGAAAACCATCGAGTAGAGTGAGTACTGAGTACGTTCCACGAGCGTTATCAACGCCACTTGAGCCAATATTTCGCGTACAAATAAACTAGACTACCAGATATGCATGAACGCATACATATTTGTGGGTTTAATACCTTTAAAAAGGTAGAAAAGCAAGTTCACCCAGAATCGCGGATCCATTCTGTCGCTTTTTGTGCGCGTAGCAGTATCACACCCGCTCCCGCAATGGGAGAAGTTCCAAAAGTAAAAGACCTGCCACAGGTGATCGAGCCCCATCTTCCGGAGGGTTGTACCCTAGACTCGTATGTCAGCCGCTACCTGACTAAGCCCGGAGATAACTACGGCAGCATTATGTTGGCCGTGCAGGCGAAAATTCGGAGCAAAGACGGAGCCATTTGGGACTTGCCACTGATAGCCAAGCTGCCACCCCTCACCAATGAACTTTACTGGCAGATTTTCCAGCCTGAGCGCACCTGCATCACGGAGAACGCGGTCTACCAGTATCTGTCAACCGAGCTGGACAAGCTGCAGCTCCAGGAGGGCATTCTTCCCGCACAACTCTTCGATGGCTTCCCGCGATACTACGGCTCCCGCATCTCGCTTGATTCCCGGGCTTCAAAAGTGGATCGGGATGCTATTCTCGTCCAGGAGAACGTTACGGTGCATGGCTTCCGGCCTGGAAATAGACACAGGCCGTACAGTCTGGCTGAAACTGTACTTGTCCTGCACTACTTGGCCCAATACCACGCCCTACCCATCGCTCTGCGCCTGAAGAAGCCGCTGGTATACGAGGAATACGTACGGCCCTTTTTCAAGAAGTTCGATATGAACAGCAATATTAATCCGGCCGAGAAGGAACTGATGAATGATCAGATTCTGAGGGACATCCAGGCGGTGACCAGTGATGAGCGGGACGTTAACCGAGTCAAGGAGCTGCTAGATATTTTTGACGCATTCCAAGCCGGCAAGGATGTGGACGACGGACCCTTCACCACCCTTGTGCACGGAGATTTATGGATCAACAATATGATGTTGAAATACGGTAAGGCGGATCAGTGTGCAGATCGGACCGGGTTGTTAATGCCTTACAATTTGTATCAGACGAAAATGGCACTCCAGTCAAGGTTAAAATTGTTGACTTTCAAATCGCGCAGTACGGATCGTTGGTTCACGATATCATCTTTCTGCTGTTCTCAAGTGTGGACGTAAATGTTTTGGAGGAGAACTACTACAATTTCCTTAGTATTTACTACAACGCTTTCATTCAAGCCCTGCGCGGCGTTAATGTCGACACCAACAACTATTCCAAAGAGATGTAAGTCTTGTTTTTCCATACGTTGGATTTCTCAATATAGCTTTGTCTGATGCAGATTTCTCAATGAGGTGCAAAAAGTGGCACACATACAGCTGCCTCATGCCATCTTTATGATGAAGGTAATTTTGGCTGATAACAGCACGATTCCCGAGGATTTTAAAGACGTGGATTTCTCAGTGTTGTCCAAGAATACTGGAGTAAAGACTATTGTGACGAAGTTTGAGGCTATCTTGCGACTGGGAAAAAAGTTTAATATTTTTTACTAAGCCAATTTTGCTTAACTGCAAGTCACGGAAATAAATATTTGACCATAACACGCCTCTTCACCTCTTTCACATATACTACTTACCTAGCTACTTTATCAAGCAACTAATCAGCGTCGTGTTCGGTGCTCATTGGAACATGTCGCGTTTGATTTTTCATAAGATTGTAGGCAAACATAACCGAAGCTTCCACAACCCGAACAACATGGGGGCGGACAAGTTGCCCGAAATTCGCGATCTTTCTAAGGTAGTTGAACAACACTTATCAGGGGTTCGTCTCCTTAACTATGAGATAAGCAGCCTTACGCAGCCAGGCGACAACTACGGAGGCACTCTCTTTTCGGTCAATGCGCGATTGCAGGGACCCGACGAAAAGCTATTCGAGGAGCAACTGGTGGCCAAGGTGCCTCCGACAGATCCCTATTATTGGCAGTTTTTTCAGCCCGAGCGGACCTGCCTTACTGAGAACGCCGTCTACAAGATCTTGGCCCCTGCCCTGGCCATTCTCCAAGATGATGCTGGCATCCCCACAGAGGACCAATTTAAGGGATTTGCTCGGTATTACGGATCCCGCGAGTGCCTCGATTCCAGCTCCTCTAAGGTAGATCAAAATGCAGTGCTGTTGCTGGAGAATTTGCGAAGCAGCGGCTACGTTCCAGGCCAGCGACTGCGACCCTACGACCTACCCCACACGCTGTTAGCCCTTCAATATATGGCAGAGTTCCACGCCCTTCCTCTGGCAATGCGACTTCTCAAGCCCGTGTTGTTCCGGGAGCAGGTGCAACCCTTCTTTGAAAAGTTTGATTGGCATGCTGCTGCACCCGAGTCGAAAGCTTTAATGAAGAATGAGACCCTCGAGGACATTCGACGAGCTACCAACAATGATTCCAAAATGGTGGACCGTATAAAGAAATTATCGGACGAGTTTTTTGAGTTCTTGGCCGCCGCCCCAGACAGACCAGACGGACCATTTTGCAGTATTATACACTGTGACTTCTGGATAAATAATCTAATGTTTCTTTACGGTAAGTATCGCAGCTTTACCCAGCTAAAAATCTATCTCAAAAATTAAATAATGTTGCGAAACATATTAGAAAAATTAAAAAAAAATAATCTTTAGATTTCACAAGCAATGCAATTTACATTTAAAGACTTAAATGAAATTGGTTTGTTTAGATTACATAAGTGCGTAACTTTTAGTTTTAAGCAAAAGAAACAATCGTGTGGGAAGAAAAAAAAGCCAAAGAGTTGAGTTAACCAATATCTTCATTTTTCAGTTTGATGCAAAAACGCATAAAAACATCACGTGCTTATTAAAAAAAATCAATGTTCTCTAATGTTATTGCGTGACCAACCAAAATTAAAAACAATAATCAATTTGTTTCAAAATCTTTAGATGGGTCTGGAACACCCATCGACCTGAAAATCATCGACTTCCAGACTGCACAGTACGATTCCGTGGTGCATGACATAATCTCGTTCCTGTTATCAAGCGTTGATACGGCTATCTTGGAGATACACTTCGAACACCTGTTAGAAGCCTACTACATGGCGTTCGTTAGTTGCTTGCGCCGTGTGGGAGCTGATTTGGCGATTCATACTTACGAAACGTAAGTAGAGGCAGCTATCTGAATACGGTTGATTGCTGATTGGCTGATTGATCGCTGCTTTACAGGTTTCGAGCGGAGGTGAAGCGGGTGGCGTACATCCAAGTTCCCCACGCTATCTTCATGACGCGCTTCATTTTGGCGGACAGTGTGGAAAACGAGACAGCGGAAACCCGAGAGCTTTTGAATGTGCTGAAGAGCCCGGGATCGGAACGCATAAGCCGGAAACTAAGCCAGATTTTACACTTGGCCCAAAAGTTTGACATATTGTACTAGGGCAATATACTGATTTATAATGGAAACCTCTAATTTACTAATGGGAATTTAATGGAGGGACCTAATTGTTTTATTATTTTCCCAACTGAGTTCGGACATAGTAAGCGTACATAGGGTTTGTTAGTCTTGAGGAACATGCGGGCGTGGTGGACGGTATTGACTATCACGGCTTGGATGGTTCTGTTAGAGATAAGCGAGATAAAGAGCAAAGAGGTCTGTATTTACCATATATCCCAAAGAAAAACCTACTTTACTTAAATGATCCGGATAGAGCTGCTATTATGTGACGTTTACCTATGCTAATTGGACAGATGACAGACCTCGATTTGTGGTGAACATGACTTTCTCGAACCAAACTGGCATCGGCTCCGTCACCACCATTAACGAGGAGATAGCTTCACCTGTCTCTCGCATCCTGATCCTCCAGCACTCCGCCCGAGAGAAACCTCGCACCATCTATAACGCCTCCACCAAGCTTTGCGACCTCCAGAACGTCTTCAACTCGGTGCCGCTCTTCAAGCCGGCCAAGGACAACATGCTCAAGCAAAGTAACTACACGCTGAGCTGTCCGCTGGTCAAAGGCACCTACGCAATGAACAACATGCGGGTTAGCCCGAAGAACCCCCTTTTGAGTCTTCTGTACCAACCCAAGCGCTCCTTCTCAGTGAAGGGCGGATTGTTCGAGGAGCCGACGCGGGGCGGGCGGCTGAGGCCGTTGTCCACATATTTCATGGCAGGAAAGGTTGTAAAAAAGTCCTGTGGATCCAACGAATGAGTGGTAAAAATAAAAAAGCGCATCTAAAACTGTATTTTTCGGACAGCTTATTAGTATACCACAAAATGTTGACTTCCTAGTAAAGTATGCCACACTTTTAAAATTCATTTGTATAAGCATTACGTTAAGAGGGCTGTTTATCACAAATGGATGGTAATATGGCGTCGGACTCCCAATGGTTTGACCTTAAATCAGAGGATCAAAGGATAATGACTAAAAACTGTTTTTTTATTTTGATTACCGTGATTACTAAATTGCGATCGCCAATATTTAAATCAGCTATTGCTTTAAGCATGATCTATAGTAGCAGATATCGATGCACCGGCATGTTAACTAGTATTGAATGTTTGATATTCGCCAAATATATTTTTATTTATTTATTAATTAAGTAAAGTTATATTCCTACATGGAAAAAAAAGAGTAAACGTAAAAATAAAACAAAATGGTAGAGGTAAGAGTCAATACCGTTTTTTTTGACATTAACAAACAAAAATCTGAAAGGAAACTAAATTAAGTAAGTTTAAAAAACCTTAAAATTAAATGTAATTTTAAACAACTAAATTCCGTCTTTGAGGCGTATATTTATACCCTTACAGAGGGTATTAGAATTTCAGTTAGAAGAAAGAGACTTTTCCGACCCTTTAAAGTATATTTGTCATAGAAGTGCGCCTTCTTATAACTATGTCCTTAAATGCCTTGAAGTTTTCCAAACTAATTATAATCATTAACTAAAAAAAGGCTGGGCCAATATGGACAGACAGTCGCTGTCAGAGTTTTTATAGGTCTTCCCAAAAAATTTCGGACTTGCTAATGAGCAACAAATCGAGTTAAGGCAGATGGACAACGGGTGAACGAACTCAATTTGGCTACGCGTCCCCTACCAAACAAAGGAAGTAGCCTTGTAATGGTTCATGTACATATGAGAAGATATAATCTGTTCATTTAAATTGCCAGAATGCTATACAGAGAAAGCTGCAATGTACAGTCAAGCGAAATATCATTTAAGCGGGGTAAACAACTACCATTAAAAAAATTTGCTCGCTTATCGAAAGGCCTCTTATCAACCGACGTGCACAAAAACAAAATCTTTGCCCTTTTGTTTACTCAACTCCGTAATCTCCTCCTACTCTCATCCATGAGCATAGCTCATCGATTCTAATCTCATTTGTCAAATAAAAGCGGGTCACTTAACAGATAGCATGAAAACATAATTGCTATTTTGTAAAATACAACTAATTAATAATGATTTCAAACTAAAATAATGAGTCTGTGCAACAAGTAAGAGTGTGTGCTACAGATGACGACCTTTGGCTGAGTCTACGTCCGTCATCGGTTCGGCTGCGTCGATTATTTCAGAGACCGGGGGACTGAACTTTGTCTGGTTCGATGCGCCAAAAAAGCCAAAGAACAAATCGCAGATCACTTGGTGGACGCGTGTGGGGCGATGACGCAGATATTGCGACTCGCGTGTGCTGGCAGACAGGGAAAGTAAATTGGGAGATGGCTAAATAAAACTAGAGAAAGGAATCGGGGAAATAAATTAGGTGTGGGAGACTCTTGGCCACTCTGGAAAGGTGGGGGAGAGCACGCAGTGGGAACCTGCTCTCGGGTGATTCAGTTGGCCATGCCATCCTTCCTAACGCTCTGCAGATTAAATATAGGCGCCCATCAAAACATTGAGAATGGCGTGAGCTGTGTGAAATTAGATAATTAGGCCAGATAAAAAACAGCACTTGTTGGCCTTATGTGTTGGCGAAAGACCCTCGATATCGACACGCGCCATAGATAACAAGAAAGGAAGCCAACTTCGGCAAGCCGAAGATTAGATACCCAGCTATTACACAACTGAAGTATTCTTTAAAACGACTGTTTGATTTTTTCCGCTTGTCCGTTTTCAATCAAATTAAAACCGTAAATGTGAAATAGTTAACCATTACTTTATCTCGAAGTTTATTCAAATTAGTTAAAAAGCAGCGAAGTTGTAATTTTTTAAATTATAAGTTTAAAAATATCATCCAAATAGGTTCAAACTGAGAGACTAGACAGACGACATGATGCTGATAAACAACAAATATTCTTTATATGGTCGAAATGTTTCCTCATTGCGAACTTTCGAGTGAATTTATAATACACTCTGCAAAGTGTATGAGAATAACTTGCTTCAAGTAAACACCTTCTGTGTGCCGCAGCAAGCGTACGTGACCGATTAATTGCTGGACATCGGTCACAGGACTACGACTACCCTGTCGATATCTGCCCGCCATCGAGCCATCAATTATGAGTGCCCTGACCATAAGTAGCGCCATAAAGCGTAATCTCAACAAGCAGTTGGTTTGGTCCAATTGAAACAACACACATAAAAATAAACACTGCCCCCAGCAACGATTACTTCACCTGAAGCTCTATAAACAGGTTTGTTCTGTTTTGCCGCGTTTTATTTCGCCTGTGACGTGTTCGCCTAGTATAGTAGCCGTAAATCCGGCGTTATCAGTGGGTTTTCACCCCTCCCCACCGCAAGGGCGTATGACCTACTTTTGACTTGTGGAATTTTAATTCAGGAATCGATCGCTGGGAACTTTCTTCTTGGCCTTACTATAGACACTGCGACGGGGAATTCGGAGATCACGCTTTGCAGCCGTGTGCCTGCGCCCCATTCTTTGTGAATGTTTATATTTATTTGCTTAAACATGCAGTGGTGTATGTGAAATTATTCCCTCACCTTTTGTGACACCGACACGTTGATAATATCAATATCAAGCATTTCCCTCTTGGCCGCGACGTATTTTTCCTTTACATTCCGCAGCAGGAATGATGTATGGCCTTAAGATATCGCTAGTCTGCCAACCGAGCTATATGGCACGCTGGCAAAATTAATGGCAAACACTGGTCAAACTTTTGCAGCAGGAAAGGCCGAATGTGTGGACTCACATTCTTATCAGCTAGCTCGGACTAGCTGAACACCGATCCTATAAACTTAGTATTCATATTTTGCTAATGTTTTATAAGCCGAAACTTTACCTTTTTTTATCAGTGGGCATACTATATTGGTTACTTCATTATAATTTACCCACCTAGTGTACACAATGTTAATATTAAATATTGTTAAGTTTAAATATTACAAATAACAGAGTTCCCTTATCGCTATACAATTGGTTTACCGATAAGATTGTGTACTTCTTTGAAAAATGTCGTTTAAAGTTATTAAAGCTTTATCTTTATCAAGCCGCCTGGTCTTGGGCAGCATAACTGGATCTCCTCAGACCTGCATTGTAAAATGTTGACATCTTCGAACTAGTTTCATGCATACCAATGAACCTGCTTCAATTCATTAATGATCTGGTCTATGGGCGGCGGTGCGGAACTCTTAAGTTCTGCGGCCATAACAAGCTGGTGTATTGATTTTGATTATTTATGTGATTTTATAATATACTATCTTCCTTTTGAAATCATATACTGCAATGAAAACGGGTATATTAGGTATTCGGTTCAAAATTGGGCATAGGAATGCTTTCCTATAAATGTGTTGCCTTCAGACAACGGGTGATACTTTGGCCCGCGATCTTTGGGGCCAACAATCTGTGTGTAATCAACATTTAAAAAAAACGGACCGCATTATTTTTCTCAGCTTTCAATCCTCTTACTGTTGCATGTCCCATAATCCGTAATCCGCGCACAACAGAGCCTCAGCAAACAAGCAGCGCAAACTGCACCTCAGAATGTCAACAACCACAAGCACGCCCATGCAAAAGTTCACTCACACAAAGCTAACACTCTTTTTTAAAAATTTACCACAAAATTTATGTTAAACAATGTATAACGTTTTTTAAATGCATTTTGAAACAAAAAACATATATTGTAAGTCTGGTAGATCGTTAAATGGGTGTTTTTGTAAGGTACAGGTATGGGGAAGGCAGAGCAAATGAGTGAGCAACCACTCTTATGGCGATTAGACTCGCGGCGCTGGTCAATCAATATTTGATTGTAATGGGTTGGGAAGCATGTCATCAGCCGAGTGCAACTCCCCTGCTTATCAGTCAGTATTGTCGTCATTATATCTTACTTTATGGTCTATATGTAAGGGCCCGCACTATACACAATCTCCTCGCGAACCGCAAGTATTAATCTTGAAAACTTCCAATGTCAGGCAGCTGGCGAAGGTGGAAAACTTTCCGTTGAAAACAAGGTCTTGCTTGGTGCCCCCCGTGTCACACTTATTTACAAACAAGCTGTTCTATATTTTTAAATTCAGATTCTCACAACCATTGCAGCGAGACGCATTTGAAAGCTTGCCAAAAAGAGAAAATAAAATAGTCTTAAGTAATGTGTTTTGTTTTGTTTACAACTTTGCTTTTACTCGAACGTTTGTTTGAATTGCATTGGAATTCTTAATTTTAAGGGTGCTTGAACTAGAGACACATTTATAATGAAAGTACATATATTGATGTAAAATGCTGGCAATGCTGAACAGTTGCGACAGATCTGACGTGCCTTATAATTGTAGTTAACAACTTCTACTCAAAAAGCTAGATATAGTAACAATAAGTGTTTCATATGTACGTGCGTGAGGATATGAATGGTTAATATAGATATCGTCAAATTTCAGTGATATTCTTTTTTTTTAACGTTCCATTTGGAAGTATCAAGTAACAAGTCAGTTAAAAGCTTAAAATTTTAAAAATCTTGTTGGACAGCATTTTTGCCAAATTTAAATGATTTTTCTTTGTTATGATATTTATTATTTAGATTAAATCAACGATAAGGTATACATAATTTGTAAAATATTTATGGCAGAATATTCTTGGGGCCCCCATCGGTCTCAGGTTCAATTTTTCTTCTCTTTCTGTTCTTCTTGCCTCCCACCCACATTCTTAAATGCTAATCGCACGCTACTCGTGCCTCGCCCTCCTGTCTTTTTTGAATAAGCAAACAAAGTTTTGCTCCACTTGAACCGAAATGTAGCCAAATGATCGGTTACGCTTTAAAGTTCAATAATATACTATGTACAAAAGATTTTCCCTCCCCGACTGCCTATTCGTTAAGCAGACAGGTGCGGACGATGGCTCCACACACGGCGTAGGGATCGCAGTTGGAGCTGGGCCGCCGGTCCTCAAAGTATCCTTTGCCTGCCGTCGCCACGCCACGCGGCACCCTCACGCTCACCGCCCGGTTGGCCACGCCCCACGAGAACTTGTCGATGCTGGAGGTCTCGAGGCGACCCACCAGGCGCCTCTCGTTGTCCTTGCCCTCCTTGGGGTCGTAGGCCTTGATGTGGCGCTCATGGTGCTTGCTCAGCTTCTCTATGGCCTCCTCGATGGCCTTGATTCCGCCTTCGGCGCGCATGGCCTTCGTGGAGAAGTTGGTGTGGGCACCGGCTCCGTTCCACTGGCCCTCCATCGGCTTGGGGTCGAAGGTCACCACCACGCCGTACTCCTCGGCGATGCGCTGCAGGATGTAGCGCGACACCCACAAATCGTCGCTGGCTTTAAGACCGCTGCTCGGACCCACTTGGTACTCCCACTGGGCGGGCATTACCTCTGCATTGGTGCCGGCGAAATCGATTCCGGCGTACAGGCAGGCCACGGCATGGGCCTCCACGAGGTCGCGGGCGTAGACGCGGTCGGCACCCACTCCACAGTAGTAGGGTCCTTGCGGGGCCGGGAAGCCGTTCTCCGGCCAGCCGAATGGACGTCCGTCCACGTCCAGCAGCGTGTACTCCTGCTCGATGCCGAACCAGGGCTCCTGCTCGCCGATCCGGTCGACTCCCGCCTGGAAGGCTGCGCGCTTGTTGGAGGCCGTGGGCTTGCCGTCGGCGCTGTAGGTGTCGCACAGGACGATCACGTCGTTCTTGCCTGGCTTAAAGGGGTCACGGTAGATGGCGCGCGGCTTGAGAGTGGTGTCCGAGTTCTCGCCTTGGGCCTGGTAGGTGGAGCTCCCGTCGTACTGCCAGTCTGGCAGATCCTCCACGGCGCTCGGTACCTTGTCCAGGACGCGATCCTTCAAGCGGATGTTCTCACCGGTGCCGTCGATCCAGAGATAAGTGGCCTGCACCCTATTGGCGGGCGTTTCAAGGTTGCGATACCGCTGCAGGATGCTCTTGTCCAACGCCGTGTTGGGCGAGTTGGCCAGGAACTGGGAGCGGGCCGTGGTGGCGGTGCGCAGCAGACGCAGCTGCTGCGTGGCGGGAGCCACTAGCTCCTTCTTCAGGAAGAGTCCGGCCACGCGAAATGCCATGTTGGTCCTTGATGGGAGACGACGAGAAGGACAAAAGGACACGGTTAGTTCTGTATTGGTCACGAGTTTGAGGTCGTGCGCAGCAGCAGTTCAAGGATGCTGGCACTTTTCGCACGTATTTTTATGTAATTATTTTCCTTGCACTTGCTTCTCTAAACGCAGAGTGGCTGACTGGCAGTTCAATCGCGGAGTTTCGTCCAACTTACCCTGCACTGCTCGTTTGTACACTTTACAGTTATGTGATTTGCTAAGTAGTCGATAGCTGGGCAGGTCTTCTGTGTATTTTCGGATTGCGGGACTTTTGGTTTCTGTTTTTCCTGTTTTTGTCAGTGACTGCGTAGCCAGTGCTGAGGACAGCCGACTAATACGAGGTTTGGAAGGCTTGTGAGCGCAGTTAGCGCGACAACATTCACTTTTTTTCGTTTCGATTCACTTCGTTTCGTGGCCCGCCTCGGGTTTTCTTTATCGCGTTGCGTTTGCCGCTCCGAGGCGGAGGCCTCCCAGAGAGTGCCCGTACCGAAACACACAACAGACAACGGAACGGAGTGGAACCCACAATAGTATACGGGCACCCAAGGGGGCATCTCTCGGAGAGAAAAGCGCGGCAGCCCAGAATGTTTCAAGGCTACGCGATTAGGCAAAATTCCGAGTTACTGGCCCCATGTAATACGTTCATTGATGCGTTACCGAACACATACTCACAATACAAACGACCCAAGCAAAACAAAAGTATTTAAAAACACACATTATAAAACACCTGCGCGATAAGGTGCAATGCAAATAAAAGATCTACGAAAGCCCAAATGTTGAGATCGATTTTGTTTACTTTTATTTTTTTTGGGGGGGACTTTAAAAAAAATACACTTTAAATTCAACTTCTCAAAAAAAAAACTCTTGGGGAAAATACATATGTATATACCTAGTTGTTTGAAGATAAAACTGTTTTCTTGTATGGCTTATATTGACATTTTAAAAATTTTAAATCATTTGGAATGAAGAAATTTAACTTTTTTCGTTTGCATAATTGTTAAGTTTGAAAAGTACTCTGACTTTCTTCCTCTGTTGTTCCATGCTCCTCATAATAAAGCATTACAACAATATTGGATTCCAATAAATTGGAGTAAACAAGTTGCAGGGGAGAGCATCCTGAAGGTGCATGCGCACACTCTCCATTAATGGTAATCTCTTTGCGGCAACAACCACCACAGCTCTCTCTGGCTGAATGTTTTGGATACACGACTGGTACAAAGTTCATTATGTACATTAAATAGCCGATGCAAACAAACGCGTTTCAGCTGTTATTGGTAATTGTGTTTTTCATTTGACGAACTGTGCGGATGATGCACTATTGACCGCAATGAACCAATATTAATTGGTTTGTTTCAATGAAACAGGAAATTCCGGATCACCACTGACTTATTCATTCGGGCACCACGCACATAGTTAAGCATGTTTTTAGGATAACATCGTTTTACATTTATAGTACCTTAGTATTCAGAATAATAAAAAATAAATTTGAATAAATATATATTTGATAGGGTCAACTCTACTAGAATTTAACGTTTTCGATGTATTTAATTGGGGGAGCCGTCTTAAAGTATTGCCTGCTTTTAGGCATTATATATTAAGAAAATAATTAACATGTAGATTAAATGTAAATTTTTAGTTATCCCATAAGTTAATTAAGGATTTAATTCTGGAAATTGACGTATATACAACCCACCCATACACATTGGAGGCCCCTAAGCTGTGCAGTGCAACAATTGGCAAGTTCTCCGTCGTAGCAGAGTGGCGGAAAAACAAGCTTTTTTGTTTTTGGCCGGCTGACATAACTTCGGCCGAGCTTCAGGTTGCCATTCCAAAGAAAACAAGGAAAATATAAACAAGTTGTATATGGGGACGAGCGAGTTTCCACCATAGCTGCGACTGCCTCACTCTTAGCCACTCGTACTTCGCTTTTCCAGTTGCGTGACACCGCTTCCACTGGATGGCCGGCTTCAGTTTTCTTTCGCAAAACACTAAGCAAGTTTTCCTCCCAGCAGAGTGCATATTTAAATGCGGTGTGCCACGGACGAGTCCACAAAGTCGCCAATTGTTATATTTGGCTTTATTTCGGACTTCCCCATTCGCATTACGGGTTGCCATTTGGCTTTTTTGCGAAGCCCACTTGTTGCTTCGGGGCAGAAGTTTCGTAGGCTTCGGTGGGTCTTGAGACCACGGCACCATGAACAAGCACAGTTGGAAGCAGTTTTTGGAAAACAATAACCTGTAAGTGGTCGAGCCAGGCGGGGTTTTAAGCAAAATGCACTGAAATCATTTTCCACAACCAACAACGAGCAATAGTCATCCGGAAATAATGCCGGTAAAAAAATTCGGGAAACTGGAAACGCCTGTAGCACCCTTTTTGCTCTGGGCCAGCCACAGAAACTAGTCCAAGAAAAATCACGTAAATTGGGTTTGCACTGGAAAAATGTCTGTAATGGGAAACCAGTGAGCTTTTCACTTGAGTCATCCAATAAAACAAAAAACCGGTTTTACCGCACTTTATTTTCCTTATACTCTAAGTGGATTTGGTTTTACCCGATCAGCTTGGGAAACATACAAACGGCTTGTTTCTTGTTGTCAGACCAATCCGATTGTGTTTTGATAACACTTCTCATTCCATATTATGTGATTAAATTGCAATACAAAAATAATAGCTCGCGCATCGGACGACATTCGAGTTATTTATACCCAAAAAACAGTTGTTCGAGCCAAGTTCTAAGGACTTTCCACGCCTCAGAAAATAAAGAGCTACAAATGACCTCATGCTACATAAAAAGAAAGGAACTGGTGACATTCCCACGTCGCACAAGTTGCCCATTAAAAACGGTCATATTGTCAGGCTTGCTGTCTTTAACAGCAATGGCATTTCTTGCTGCTTCGGTTACTGCCAACCATTATTATTTAACTATTTTTCCGTAAAATATTTAATGGTACCAAAGTTCACCCCCTTTATCGACTCCTATCAGCTTTAGATTGGCACCCCTAGATAAGCCCCGACAACCACTAATGAGTCATGACCAGGTCATGAATTTGTAGTTAAAACTTGTAAATATCAGTAGCTCGCGCACCTAAGATGTCTAGGGTTCATCACGCCTGCGACTCAAAACCATGGAAACAGGATTTAAACACCATGTTATCAAAAGCTGATATGATTATCGAAGAGCAGGCTGGCTAAAAAACATTGTCCACAAGGCTGGTATCACCAGTTCCCCAGAAAATCTTTCGAAGAATCCAGTGGATCTTACGAGAGTGGCGCGCTATCCCAGAGAGCAGTCACATTCTCTCCACCGTTCGATAGTCTCTCTAGAATCCAAACCAGAACTGGCGCCTCTACTGCCATCCCACTCTGGCCAACGACATCAGCTGGCAATGGGGCTGCGAGTGTGTATGCGATGGCACACTCAGCCAGCAGTCGCTTAAGTTTCTGGCTTTGTTCCACTGCCGCGCAATTGTTTAGTTCATTTGCGATCGCAGCGCGAGAGAGTCAAGTCCTAACATTCGAGAAGCGGGAGTTCCGTTTCGAGCAGACGGGTGGAAAATTTTTCTCACCGGGCCACACGGTGGTGGAATCGAGAACGTGAACGCAAACGTAAAACCCTAACGGAAGCGAAGGGCAGCAGGGGCTACAGTATTGCCGTCAGTGCAAAGTTACAAAGAATACACACAACACAGCGCACAGTTCAGTGGTTGCATTTTGCTTTTTACCCCTACTGTTTGACTGATTGACAAGATGACTAAAAACGATAATGCAAATCTGCTCAACGACAATAGGCTGGGCACCGCCGGAGCGGGTCAGCCAAAGGCCCAGATAGTGCCCGCCCAGCCGAAGACCCTGCAGCACCTGCCCAAGCGGCCGGCGGTGGACCTGGCCTTCCACAACCTGACATACCGCGTCAAGGAAGGAAATCGGAGCAGTAAGTACCCACTATTTGGCAGAACCTCGCGTCGTTTTCGCTTTCTTTGTGCTGGGGTCCCGAGAACTGGGATGTGCTCTCCCACATGTGCCATGGGGAACTCCATCCTCAGAGCGCATTGTTGCTATTACGAACTTCCCTGACTTCAGCGGGTTTTACTTGTTCGCTTCAGCTGCGCTTCGCGTCGTGCTGGTTTCTGGTTTCTTTGTTCTTTTGGCAGCAGTATCACGGTTGCCACACTGCGAGCGACTGGGAGAACTTTGGATCTTATCGCCTATTGTAACCCGTTGTCCCGTCGAAGTCGTTCCCCAATTACACAAAGACGGCTGGCGGACAAAGTTCACGGGTTCCACAGCGATAAGCCGCGCCAAATACATTTAAATCAACATCCAGTAGCCGCGAAGTAACTGCCCACACAAACGTTTTTCGTTAGTGAGACAGTCAACAGTCAACAAGTTGGTTCGATGCTATAGCATCTGGAATGCGAGTTATGTACTCGCACTTCTCTCTGTGTTCACGTCTGTGTGTATCCACTTCGAAGCATGGGTGGAGCAGAGTGGGGGTCCGGCGCTGTTAATGAGCAAAACATTCTACGTTGTCGTACCGGAGTGAGAGGTTTTTTCTAGTTTGAGTGCTTGTTTGCTGACGTCGGTTGTGCTTGTTGTGTTAGCAGAGCGATTAGGGTTTAGTCAGAACCGGATAGCTATTTATGGTGGGCTTCGGTTTGGGGGCTGAGCACTCCACTAACAGGCCGAGGAAATGCAGCGAACTGTATTCACGGGAGTGGCCCCTAGGGGCCATTTTGAATTTGAAATTACGGGACGGCGATAATATTCCCAATATTTGGGTATTCAAACGGATACAGCTGCTTTGTTCTCAGATATCCAACAATCAATAAAAAGCTCAGACACAAACCCACTCCCCTCGTGTTTGAATCGGACTGCTGGACTTGCCTTCAACGAAATTGAACAGAGGCAAGGACAGCCACTGTATAACGAGTCGGTGCATCCCGGCTGGAAATAAGATACTGTCAGAGCCTGTTTTTTGCTGCACAAGGCCGATGCGAACGACCCGTCCCGGCCAAGAGCAATAGTAATTCGTGGCGGCAGCAGCCTGAACTTTGCACAGCCGCAAATTGCCACAAGATTCAAAGGTCGGCCATCCGACTCAATTAAGTTGTTCAGAATATGCGAATATTCAGACGTATTTACACTGACCAATGAGTGTCGAAAGATTTGCAGATGGCACGATGCTCTCAGATACGTGCTACGATTGTGGGCTTATAATGTATACAAAATGAAACAGAAGTGGCTGTGAGGCAACTGCTGGAATTCAGTGCTTTTGGCTTGTTAGCTGTCCAACTTTGAAGTAAACAATAAGTCGGAGGTGATTACCTGCGGGTGTTCTCAGATGCCCAAGTATAAGTGCCCCTGGCCGAGCGAATCTGAAGAGTAGAATTCACAAAAGCTACCGCAGTGCCCTTGGGCTTATTTTACCCAATCTTTTCTTGGGCAATTTGAATGGCAGCACTCGTTGTCTAATCCGACCATAAACATCAAAGCTACGAGTTGGCCTTAGCGTTGGACTAACGTTTGTCAAGCATGGCCCCAGTTTTGGCGCTATTACAGCCGACTTCCAAGCAAGTACCGGCAATATTCACGCTACAGTTCAATGCGAGTTGTTGCGTAGCTAGTAGTTACGACTACGACTAGCTAGTCGACGTCTGACAGCTGAAGCTCTCTGTCAGTTTCAATGTGCGACGCATTAAGTAAGCCGTCGAATACAAAAAATACAGCCCCTGAACGAGCTTAATATATCTCAAGTTTCACTTCTGAGCAGGTCACGGTACTAGTCGTGGTTATGACACGCCTGAGCCTGAATTGAAATATTTTGTAATTGTCAGTTAAAACCAACTCTTAAGTTCAGTTATGACTTAAATCGTAAAACTTCGCGATTTGGGTCTTCCAATGGTTAATTCATCTTCTGGCAAGACTAAAAGCCGGAAAGTAACTCACGTGCCTCCACGAAAACGGGTTTATTAGCATTTTCCGTAAAGCGCAGATGGTTTACCGTAGAAGTCTATTGGTCCATAGATATGCGATGTTGATAAGGCACTTCCGCATCTGAGCAATTCCATTTAGACAAATTGCAAACTTACCGATTGAGGCCGATTATATCCAGGACCAGAAATCAAGAATTACGGACGGGTTTCATTCTTTCGGTGGATGTGTTTTATTGTAATCTTATTACGAATCATATGTGCCGGAATGGGTTCATAAGGCTTCTGAGTCTTATTAATTTGGTTGTTAAAAGCATCATTCATACAGTGTTTGGAAATCCGAATGGCTGTGAGGAGGAAGACGAAAAACTCGGTGGGGCCGATGACCGGGTTATGCCTTTTGATTGTCAGACTTTGCAAATTTGTTTATCTATCGGTTCTACACTTGCTCGTCCGATGACCAATGCAGCTAGCGTTTTATTTGTAAGTTTCTTCGGAGCCGTAGTCGAGTGGAGGCACTTGGGTTCAATGATGTAAGACCAATCAATCGCCAACTATTTGTAGTTTTAACGAGAGACTGGCCCAAGCACTAATTTCTTGTCTCTTGTTACAGATGCCAAGACCATTCTGAAGGGTGTGAGTGGACGCCTTCGGTCGGGAGAGCTCACCGCCATCATGGGACCATCGGGTGCTGGCAAGAGTACGCTGCTCAACATTTTGTCCGGCTACAAGTAAGTTTGTACATTTGCATTCACTGCAAGTATCTGCTGAAGCTGCTGAAACCCGCATCACCGAATCTGACCTTGAGACGGCACACCAGAATACGGCAAAACGAGTGCGAGTGCGAGTATATGTATTTATTAGCCAGCCCTGTATTATCAACAGAAATGAGTGCGACTTGATAAGCACTCTGCCTCTTTCGGAGCTTGAACCGCCGACCTTTCCGCGATCTGCCATCATTGTTATTATATTATTTATTTATGCGCGACACATACTGAGCCGATACACAGCGACTTCCCTTCGCCAGGCCTATCTTTATTCGTTTATTGAAAACGCTAAATTTTGCTGCATTGCATAATAATCATAAACATTTCAATCAACCTGCCCAGTTGTTGCTATTGTTACCAGGAGCGGTCAGCCGCTTGCCCTGAAACGATACGAGCGGTTGAATGAATCGTAGGAAATCTATTTTTTCTGATATATCGTACCCGAGTGTAATCAGCGTTGTCGCCGCGCTTTATTACTTTGAATACGCTACTAGTTTGAGGACTTCGGACTCAAGTTGTTCGATCGCGTGCACTTATATATTCCTAGTATATCAAATAAGTGTCCGCATACAACGGAACGTCGATATACACAATAAAATACACGTCTGATTATTTGCAATACACGTTGCCCATGATAACGGTTTCAGAAAACAATTTTCCGATCTTGCAAAAAATATAAATATGTTAACTCGGAGGACAAACTACTCGGCAATGCCCCCCGGAGTGAAAACCATCTTACTGACACTTGTTATTTCAATGCACGCACAGAACCTCGAGCATCGAAGGCAGCGTCACCATGAACGGTGCGGAGCGCAACCTCAGTGCTTTCCGCAAGCTGTCCGCCTACATCATGCAGGACAATCAGCTGCATGGAAACCTCACAGTCCAGGAAGCGATGACTGTGGCGACGAACCTGAAACTTAGCAAAAAGTTCTCAAAGCCCGAGAAGCATTCAATGGTAAGTCAATAAGAGACCGAGACCGAGACCGACGGAACAATACCAAATTGTCAAGTAAGCAGCGTTAATCCTAGCTCCTTGGTCTGATGAAAATTCTATTTCCAACTAAATATATTTAGACAGTAACCAGTTCTGAGTAGCACATTTCGCCGTGTGCTTAACGATCTGATTGTTTACAGACCTCTACCAAGTCATCGCGACCTTACCGATCAAAAATGACAATGGCTTCCAACCTGTTGTCTTTTCCAGATTGATGACATCTTGCTTACTCTAAGCCTAAGCGAGCACCGGTACACGATGACTCGCAATCTGTCCGGCGGCCAAAAGAAGCGCCTCTCAATCGCCCTGGAGCTGGTCAGCAACCCGCCCATTATGTTCTTTGATGAACCCACGTCCGGCCTGGACAGCTCAACCTGCTTTCAGTGCATCCATCTTTTGAAGATGCTGGCCGCCGGCGGACGCACAGTCATCTGCACCATTCATCAGCCTTCCGCTCGCCTTTTCGAGATGTTCGACCAGCTTTACACCCTGGCAGATGGTCAGTGCGTCTACCAGGGCAGCACCAAACAACTGGTACCCTTCCTGTCCACGCTGAACCTTGAGTGTCCAAGCTACCACAACCCGGCGAGCTACGTGATCGAGGTGTCCTGCGGGGAGCACGGCGACCATACGCGCAAACTGGTCGACGCCATCGACAACGGCAAGCGGGACATCCGATCGTCGGCGGACTACGCCGGCCTAAAGGCTCGCAACGATCTAGTAAAGGTCCAGAACTTGAGGGCCGTTCTGGACAAGAACGACGCTTCGAACGTCAGCGGCAGCAAGTACGAGGATAACCTCACCCTGAACAACGGCTTGCTCAACGGCATGGTGAACGATATTGTGAAGGAGGGCAACGCAAGCACCGCCTTGGTCACAACCAACGAAAAGGGAGATGCCATGATCGACGTAGAGAAGTCCGCCAACTGCACAACGGCCTTGCTAACGGAGGAGATCACATCGCCGGAGCGGTACCCGACATCTCAGTTTCACCAGTTCTGGGTGGTTCTTAAGCGAACTCTGCTCTTCAGCTACCGCGATTGGGTAGGTCGAATGTTTTGGAAGGACTTTGCGCGTTGACTAACTCTTTGTATCCCTGTTCTAAGACACTTATGTATCTTCGATTGTTTGCTCATCTCTTG
The DNA here is from genome assembly GCF_025200985.1 of Drosophila gunungcola. Taxonomy (NCBI): domain Eukaryota; kingdom Metazoa; phylum Arthropoda; class Insecta; order Diptera; family Drosophilidae; genus Drosophila; species Drosophila gunungcola. The sequence goes on from NW_026453166.1 coordinate 108,662, forward strand.
GTTGGATTCCTGATTGGCGCCCTCTACTACGACATCGGCAATGATGGAGCTAAAGTTCTAAGCAACCTGGGATTCTTGTTCTTTAACATGCTCTTCCTTATGTATACGTCTATGACCATTACGATCCTGTCATGTAAGAAAAACTAGAAGTTAATTTTATATCTATCTTCAAATAATATTTTCGTTACACTTAGTCCCGCTCGAGATGCCCGTTTTGTTAAAAGAAAACTTTAATCGCTGGTATTCGTTAAAGTCTTACTATCTGGCTATATCAGTGGCAGATCTACCGTTTCAAGTGAGTTGCACACAGGTGCTAGAAAGAGCCACTGGAACTGCTAACTGATAACTTTCTCTTTCAGGCAATTTTCTGCGTCATCTACGTGTCGATCGTATATTACTTCACATCACAGCCCTGGGAGCTCTTCCGCTTCTCCATGTTCTTGTCGGCATGCCTGCTCATCTCATTCGTGGCCCAGTCCGTGGGTCTGGTGGTTGGTGCCGCCATGAACGTGCAGAACGGTGTCTTCTTGGCCCCGGTCATGTCCGTGCCCTTTCTTTTGTTCTCTGGCTTCTTTGTGTCCTTTGACGCCATACCAGTGTATCTACGGTGGATCACTTATCTGTCGTACATCCGATACGGTTTCGAGGGCACTGCTCTGGCAACCTACGGGTACGGACGTGAAAAGCTGAGGTGCTTCCAGACCTACTGCCACTTCAAATCTCCCACTACGACGCTGGAAGAACTGGACATGGTAAACGCCAACTTTACCTTAGACATTGTGGCTCTAATTGTGATCTTCGTGGTGCTGCGCATCTCGGCGTACCTGTTCTTGCGCTGGAAGCTAAAAACTGTGCGATAGGCACATTAACGCTATTGGTTGTTTTCGGTTATAAAAGCTTTTTATGTACCTACTATTTAGTTTTCAAAGCGTCTTGGGTTCTTATTCAAATATCTTTGTAAAATTTATTTTTGCCTAGTTTTTAGTCGTTTAGTTGCAAAAATTACGTTTAGGTGATAAAAACATAAATAGTTTTCACACCTCACGTAAGCTTGGTTTCAGCCGCCGATGAAGCAAAATGTACAACAAGTGATCAAATCAAACGACAGGAAGCACGACATCTTTGATGTAAGAAACGAATAGGAAAATAAGTTATTAACATCAATACCCATTTTATTTGCCAAAAAAAGTTATATTTAAATACATTTTCAGATTTACCTATTGTAAATGTTTGTAAATGTCTGTCAATATAAACCTTTAAACACAAATTGTGTCCCTAAACAAAATTAGAAAAAAAAGGAAATCCTTGTAAAATACACATGTTTGAATTCAAGGAACTATAAGCCCGTTTGTAATAATTTTACACTAACTTTTTAATACAGGTTTACAACAAATTCAAATGGTATTTAAGTGTCTGCAACATATACATATTTTATAAATTTGTATTTATAAATAGTGCATTCTTGGAGAAAATAAAAACTTATACACAAAACTGGTTTTAATTACCTTGTAAAGGGTATTATAATGTTGGTCAAATTTGAAATACAGTAAAGGAAAACTTGATCATACACTAATATACTCGTACATATTTTTCTAAATACTAAATTTATGAAAACATCGCCACTAACAAGGAAAAATCATGCCAATCTGAAATGATCCAGCCAAATGCACTCGTCAGTTTTTGGTTAACTACAAACCTATTAAAACTTCGGGTTGTTGAATTAAGCTTCCGTTTTTCTTGTAATTGGAAAGTGGAATAGTCTGATCAAGTATATATATTCTTGGCTAGTGCTGTTGTGACCACCGGTTCAACAGAATTTGGGCTGTGTAAAAGCTCTTGCAGCGCCATCTGCCAGATAGCGCGATCAGATCCCAAGAGAGCTTTTCCGACAGTTTAAAACGACCAATTTTGAATTGTGAACAAGAAAGTAAAGCAGGTTGTTATAAGAGCACAACTAATAAATATTATGATTAAATGCTTATATTTAAACAAAAAAAAAAACATATGTTTTGAAAGTTTTAAATAAACTAATTGGTTGTTCATTTTTTCAACTGCAACAACTATTTCGCCAATAGTTTGAAATTTCGCTTGAGATGTGTACGAAATGGTTTGTATAGTAACACCAAAATCCAACCAGCCCTTAGCGAATGAATTTTGAATTTCATGCAAAGAAATATTTTGCGGAATTCAAACTTCTTTGCTGATTAATATAAGTCAGAAATCATGTATATCTATGGGCCAAAAAGTGGGCATATTTACGTTCGCCTATTTGTATTTGCGAAAAAAGTCTGTATAAATAGACTGGCCCTATCCTGTTGCAGCGGATACCAGAGGCTGCCAAACAAGTTTTTGAGCCACTCCAACGAAGGAACCAGCCGTCGCTTCTCTGCCTAGAAGGGCAGAAGAATTTGTATTGTGCTGGTCCCCGCGCCATGCCAATTTATTAGTAGCTGCAGCATTCTTCCTGCAATCGCTTTTAGTATATTTGCTGTCGTCGATGCAACAAGTCGACGTCTCCTCGCTGATGTCTTGGTGGAAGCAAGTGAAAAGCCAGCAACTGCAGCAACAACGGCAAGAAAGTGGAGTAAGTGCCACAATCGCCAATCCACGTTCTGAAACTCGAGTGCCTCTAATTGGTGCATTTACGCAGCTGTAAAAACAGTGGTGTCCGCTACTAAACGCGTTCGTTGAACCCGAAAGTCGGGAACAACTGCAAGAATGCGAGAGTTCTTGCAGGCGTGCATACAACACAAGTTAGAAATTACAGACTACTGAATACAACGCAACTATGCGGCACAAGCCAAGTCAATTATTAAATGGATTTCTGGGTCAGCCAAGGCACTTGTTATCAGTGCCCAGTATTTAAATAGCGGTTAATCGGTACATGACTTTAAAGATAACAGACATATGTTTATATTCTGAATAAGGCGTTTATTCTGTAAATATAATTTGTAATGATTTTTGTTCGCAAAGAAAAAAGCTCATTCCTTAAAAATTAATATTAATATTTGTGAATGGTTACTCTATAGTCATATGTACATATATTAAAAAAACGCGGTGTTTATCATGTTTATCATCCCCTTACCAGAAACAAAGTTCAACATTCGCCGCTTCAATGCATTAACATGCGCCATTACTCACACAGCAACGGTCAAAAATGAAAAAGACAAAGATTTGCCGGCAAGTCGCCTATCGTATACCCTAGGCAACCTAAGATAGACACACACTTTGCGCATAATTAAAGCAGCATTCAGAAGGCAGCGAGCGTCGCTATTCGACATATGATTAAGTGATATCAAACAGTGGGGCCAATGGTCAAGCACCCGATTCCGACCGAAGCACGAATAAATTTGTATTTAAAAACTGCCGCTATATGCTTGCCACAGACAAAGCGTTGCGGAAACCAGCACATGAAGCCCGCAATCAGTGAGAGTCAAGAACAGATAAAGAGTGAAAAGAGTAGCGTATATATTGCGCATCCGCACTGTCCGCCTATCAGTTAGCTACTCAGTACTAGCATCGAATGAAACTTTTGCCAAGCGCTTACTCGCTGATAACACTTGAAATTCTCCGAAAGTACTGTGATGCAGTGGGTGCACAGCAAAACTACTGCCCAGTTTCTGGCCGCTGGGCGCAACTAAGGCTACTCAGCCTTCAGTCCGTGACTTGCTTTTCCCCTACACCCGGTTCGATCGGGGAATAGACGGACAGCCAGAGCTCCAGACCGCCGGTTCCTCAATCAGACCGCCAGTCATTCGTTCAGAACTCGAGCGGACTGTCAGACGTGTAAGTACTGTGTACTGCTTCCCATCAATTGAAAATCTAAGTTTTTTCCGGGCTGTGCTTAGAGACAACGCTCGCGCATTTTCGCTTTATTCGGGGAAATTAATGTTATTTAAATAGTTCTTCGGTCAGTGTGAAGTTCGTTTTCAGAACGAAGGGAGGGCGCTACTCGTGGTCCCCGATACGCGTAAACAATTTTTAGAAATGCAAATACTGGGTTCAAGAAAAATTAAAATGCCACTTATAATTAACTCGACTGGAAGAAGCAACCAAACGAAATAAGCGAGATTAATTTGACAAACTGGTTTAAACCAACAAACTTATTAACTTTTTTCGTACTGTGTTGTTTACTAATTGATTCTTATTGTAAAAACGAATCTGCGCCATTAAATGACAGCACCGAGTAAAAAATTTCAGTACGATCATATGCCCCAACGAAAGGTTATCATCGTAGCTTAACATTGTACGAACGGTAAACTAAATAACTTTTTATAAGCTGTTCAGATGCGAAGTGATTTTATTATTTGCTATCAAACATTTATACACCCCTCACTAGGAGCAATGACATCGCATCGAAACAACGACGTACTCTAGGAATTTCAAGATGCAAACCGCCAGCAGCTTAAAATGCAGCACAAACTCCCAGAACAGCTCGCTTCAATATAGCAGCGATATCAATGCAATCAGCCTTGAACTGCCCGATCATTCGGAGGACTTTCAATCAGTCAACGGATTAAAGTACTTGCCATCTTGGCCAACGGTTAATTTGCACTTTACTGAATTAAGCTATGAAGTCCCCGATCAGGCCAATGGTGAGTGGCTAGGTTCTGCTCATGCTCATTACAGTTGGGTAATTGCTAAAAAAATATATTCGTGTCTGCTAATGGGTTGGTAAGAACGACAATTGGACTTAATTTTAAAAGTAATTGCTGCTCCCACAAACCGATTGTTTTCCGATGCTGAAAATGCACATATTAAAGGGCAATTATTCCAGCTAATTCTACACTTATTGCGGTGAAATGCATGTCAGTAGAAGCTAAGTTACCAGACAATGAATCATTATTATTCTGAGATAAAACTCTTTAACTTTGCTTCGCCCTCCTGCAGCTTCAAAGACAAAGGCAATTTTGCGGGGAGTAAACGGGTTGTTCCACTCCCATGAGCTCACTGCTATTATGGGGCCTTCAGGATCCGGTAAAACCACACTGCTGAACCTGCTAGCGGGATTTGGGTAAGGCGCAACTTTTCGAAACCCTATATAATAATCCATCAATATTCTACAGCAGCGCCGTTAGCTATTCTGGAGATATATTAGTCAACAGCAGTCCACGCGATATGCGGGTCTTTCGCAAAATGTCCCGATATATAATGCAGGTACGAGGCGTTTAATTATGACCGTTCAGCTAACAATGTATTTGATCACAGACAGATGTTTTGGATCCGCAGTTTTCGGTGCACGAAATGATGCTTTTGGCGGCAAACCTTAAGTTGGGAAATGAACTCAACCTTGAGCAAAAGCTAGAAGTGGTAAGATTAATTGTAAAACGTTCCTTTCTCTTGTTTTTAACCCCAACCTCAAATAGATTGACGAGATATTAGAAATGCTTCGACTAAAAGGATCCAAAGACACCATGGCTCTAAAGCTTTCGGGCGGTGAGCGAAAACGTTTGTGCATTGCCCTCGAGCTGGTCAACAACCCGCCCGTCATTTTTCTAGACGAGCCCACGACGTGAGTATACGGAGACAAATAAAAAATAAATGATTAACGTCCCACTCAATTCCGAATAGCGGCTTGGATGATTTGTCGAGCTCACAGTGCATTGCCCTGCTGAAAATGTTGGCCGCCGGGGGACGGACTGTGATCTGCTCCATCCACACGCCATCCGGCAAGATATTCGAAATGCTCGACACTGTCTACGTCCTCGCCGAAGGCCAGTGCATCTACCAGGGAAGTGGTTCCAACATTGTGCCTTACATGCAGCAACTGGGGCTGCGCTGTCCAATAACCTACAACCCGGCAGATTTCATTATCGAAGTGGCATGCCTCGAGTACGGAAAATGCTATCACAATCCAATGGTGGAGGCCGTTGGCAACGGCAAAGTTGAGCGCTGGACTCCTCCATCGAAGGATGGTAAGGTGACTCCCACCAAAACCGACACCACTTCGGGCGCATCCTCGTTCTACGAAATGGATCAATTTGAAGAGGAGATCAGCCCAAAACTTTTGCAAGCGAAGTGTAGCTGGTGGATGCAGTACAAGCTTCTACTAGTGCGTATGCTAATCCAAATGTGGAGGGACAAAGTAAGTGCACCAGAGAAACACATAGCATCGCTATAATAGTTATATTTTCTTCCATTCCTTAGTCGTACATTAAGCTGAAGTTTTACATGAACATAGTACTGGCGTTACTGGTGGGGTCGCTCTACTTTGGAATGGGAACGTCGGCCTCTAAGGCACTTTTCAATTTCGGTTTCATGTTCACTATTGTGATAGCATACCTGTACCTGCCTATGATGCCAGTGCTCCTATACTGTGAGTGCCTTTTCTTTCGAACAGATGAGTTTATTAAACATGTTGTCCAACATAGTTCCAACGGAAATCAATCTGCTGAAGAGGGAGTACAACAACCAATGGTACCGCCTTAGCTCGTATTACGCTGCAATGGTTTCCTCCAAGCTGCCATCCATGTTCGTCCTCGCCGTTATTTATCTGTCCATTGTGTACTTAATGTCCAGCCAGCCACTGGAATGGTTCCGTTTTGCCATGCTTTTTACAATAGCTTTCGTAACGGCCTTGACTTCCGACAGTTTTGGTTTGCTGATCTCTAGTAGGCTGAGCTTGGTGGTAAGCGCTTGTGTCCGCCCTGTTTGTTTCCCTACTAAGATCACTTTTCTTCCAGAATGCGATGTTCATGGGACCAGTGGTCGCCGTGCCCCTGATACTGCTTTCGATACACGGCATCGGGTATGGCAGAGGCACCTACATATCCCCTCTTATGAGGTTTTTGATGCATTTAAGTTTCCTGCGCCACAGTATGGAAGGCCTAGTTGCCTCCCTGTACGACTACGGGAGAGCGGACACAATTTGCGAGGACACGGAAATCTTTTGCTCCTTTAAAAAGTCCAAGGTCCTGCTGGCCTTTCTAGGTTTCGAGGACATGCACTATTTGTGGTCTCTCACCTGCTTGATTGGCTTCTATTTGTTTTTTACTGTTGCTGCGTACATTATGATACGGCAGCGGCTTAAAAAATCGACGGCTAATCCGATTTTCGCATACGTCCTACAACTGTTATCTAAATATTTTAACTTTACATCGTACAATTACTAAACAAAAACTTGACCTGTTGGTGCCGGTGCTGTACAAATAATTTAAAGCAGGATCGATGGTCAGTTTAACTCAATTCAAATAGGCCATAATTTTTTTAAAGAACAACTTGTGAGTTAGATTATAATTTTCAATAAAACATTTATACAGGTAAATGAGTGATATTCGATTAGATGTAAATTTTAATAAGAAAATAAACGATAATTATATAATCCCTCGACTAAAAATTCATTTAGGGACAGCATTTGACATGGCAGATTTAAATAAATATTATAAAGTTATATAAAATATATTTAGTTCCAGAGTATTCCTTTACGCCTTAATGTGATTTGACAAACAAAAATAATTTTTTATAAATATGTAAAGAGTAAAAAAACACGCATTCATTTATGCGCTATGCTTCTAGCTCAGATGATTAACCTGAAAAGCACGCTTATAAATTTAAAATGAAAATATACCTACACACAATCGAGTTCATTATTTTAATTCAATTAAACTCGTGTGCTGCTAGTGATTGTTTAAAGTTCGACTTGTTCCCAATTAGTCTATTCAACCTCTACATCTTACCTGCGCCACCAGATATTTTTAAACAGCCTCTAAAATCCTTTAAGTAGTAGATCAGATAACTGCAGGAATTTTGATGGTTATTAAAAGAAATGAACAACAATAACATTTTACCTGGCCACCGAAAAAAAAAACATTTTTCTTGGGTATTAAGACGCTTTTTTTTAATACTGCTCAAAATTTCCTTGTCGGCCATGGCAAATAGTCGGGAACACATACACATATTTCCAGATGCACTTCAGCTTCTCCGCTGGAGATTTTTGTTTTTTTTTGTCCTGTGACTTTGCAGAAATCTTCGGCGATCCCATAAGACTTGAGACTGTTATATGCTGCTTTTGGAAATAGGAGCCCTAGCGCTCCAGGCAATAAATATGATACCACAAGATGGAATTATTTTTTTCCTTCACACCACAGCCGGAGGTACATATGTCCTAAAACAATACGTATTTGTATTTTGTAATTCAGTTTACTGATGCTGCTTAAAATTTAAAGGATCGCGAATATTAAACCATAAGAAATATATTTCTTATTCTATGATTAAACAAACAGATTAAAACTATGACTGACGGCGTCCCCGTCATCAATCGATCACTGATAATGATCAATCGATATATCGATAGTATTCTTATTAGCTATTGGCGGCTCTTCAAAACTTAAATTTAAATTGGAAATCAATAAAATTATTAATGGTGAACTAAACCAGAAAGTAAGTTAACTTCGGTTGGTGAAATTATACAATTTTGACAGGATTGTTTCTAAGATATAGACTTCCGTTCGAACTTGACATGCGTAGACATAGAAAGGGAAGCTTACGAAAGGTTAAAATCTCTAGCTTTTATATCCCAGTCCCTCAGAGCCCATCCAAGCGAAACGGTTGGGATTATTGATGGATGGTGTACTGGTGTTCCCACAGAGCCACCATCCACCCTCCATCAAAAGTCACCGTGGCTTAAGCTGAATTTTTTGAAGGGGGTCTTTAACTCTAACCTTTTTTAGAATAATTTTTTTATTTTGGTGCTATGGATTAGTGGTTAAATGGACATTTGAACTTTCTATTAATGGCTTATGTCTTCTCTAAATTCAAATTGCTGCCTGAGGAGCTATGGCCGCCATGTAATTCAAATTCATTCGTGTCAAGACTTTAGAGTTGCACCGAAAAAACATCGTCCAAATATTGGCTAGAAACGTTAATTCCACCGTCAAAGAATAACCAGAAAATTTTTGGCGGGAAAACCTTACGGACCATATTTCAAAGAGACTGTGGGACTGTGGGACTAGGCCATTAAATTAAGATTGCAAACGGAGTATAATTAAACGGGGAGGCAGACTCGGCTATATCATTTCGTCTAGTTATGCTGATCTATTATATATATACTTTATAAGGACGGATATGTCTCCATCACTCCAATACAAACTTCTGGCGAAATTTTTAATAACCTGTGGGTACAAAAATATGATGTTATTTAATTTTAAAGAAAGCAATCACAAAATTTTCCCCACAAAATATAACAGATCATTGTTTAAATTAAAACTGTCGGTTAAGTTTATTGCAATGATCATTGTCATGTAAAAGTTTGCTTGATGTGTACATATCTTCAACACTACAATATATTTCAGATTTAAATATTTTATGGGCATCTTACTCGGCGCCTATGTAAAGTACCAGAAGCAGGTTGAACTGGCTGACTGTTTGCTCTGTCTGTTTAGATATTGCAACACAAGACATGACACTGATTCTGTTGTTTCTTTACGCATTACATTTTTTTGTAATTTTAATATATTTTTGTAAAGGAAAATACATTATCTTACGGTTGGTTGGTTACAGAAATACAAAGACAGTGTGTAATTTACATACAATCGAGTTGTTTAAAAACTTTTGGTTAAACATATACAACGCATACAACAAAGAAAAATATTAAAAGATACAAAAATATGTGTACAATTAGGACATGAGAATGATGCATAGCTTCTAGGCAGCGGTTATCAAGGTTTAATGCCAACTGAATTATATTGCGTGGTATTTAAAGGGTGGACTAACTACTTTTTTAATTTTTGTAACTATTTTTAACAGAGCTGAGGGACGAGTCTATACTATGTATATGTATAACTAAAGCTCATCAATTGTGGTGGAGCCCTCTATTAAGTATATATATGCGGGTAGTATGACGGCTACAACTAGTGCTGTGTGAGAAGACTACACACAATAGATTGGTTGAAATTATATAGCAAAGAGCGCAGATGCAGTTAGAAACAAAAGCTCAAAGGAGGTCGCAACCCGATGCGATTTAACTCTAAAAACGAAACTAAAAATTACGTTGGTGTTGGGGTTTCAGTTGATGGTGACACTGATGACGATGGCTTTGACCTTTTAGCCCACGGTGATTGTGGTAGGGGCGTGTCAGCGTCTAGTCAGTTGTCAGTCTGCAAAGGCTTCGCCTCCTCCCACGAGAAGCCGGTGCGACCGAAGTGTCCATAGGTGCTGGTACGCTGGTATATTGGCTGACGCAGGTTCAAGTCCCTGTGGACGAGAAGGAGGACCATTAGTAAATTGGACTAAGCTGAAGTATTTAGCGCTTGCCACTTACTTGACAATCTTGCCGGGCCTAAGGTCAAAGTTGCGCCGGATGATATCCAAGAGTTCTTTTTGCGATTTGTGGGAAGTGCCGTAGTCGAACACAGTTATGGACAGCGGCTCCGCTAGACCTATGGCGTACGAGACTTGTACAAGGCAGCGCTTGCAGAGCCCGGCCTTTACCAGCGACTTGGCCACCCAGCGGGCTGCGTATGCTGCGGATCTGTCGACCTTTGTGAAGTCCTTGCCAGAGAACGCACCGCCACCGTGGGCGCCCCAGCCTCCGTAGGTGTCCACAATGATCTTGCGGCCCGTTAGTCCAGCATCACCCATTGGTCCACCAATGACAAAGAGACCGCAAGGATTGATGTGCACAATGGTGTTGGCATCAATGTATTTGGCGGGAATGACGACTTTCACAACTTTCTCCATTACTTCCGAGCGCAGGGTCTCAAGCGAAATCTTCTCCGAGTGCTGCATGGACACTACGATGGTGTGGACGCGCTTGGGCACTGCTGATCCTTGATTAAAGAGGTACTCGCAGGTAACTTGTGTCTTGGAATCGGGACGAGCCCACCAGAAGACGTCCGAGCGACGCAGCTCAGCAATCTTTTCGTTCAGTTTGTGGGCCAGCACTACGGTAAGGGGCATGCACTCCTCGGTCTCATCGGTGGCATACCCAAACATGATGCCCTGGAAAAAGTGCATTTATCGTTTAAGTAACGGTCTATGCTTTAAGTGTCCAAAAGCAACCAAAACCAAAAAGTGTCAGTAGCGTTAGTGAAATAAAATACATTTAGGTTAGGGAGGTTGGAGATGATTCAAGCTTATGAGGCTTAGATTGATAAGAATGTTGCTTTGAAGAAAACTCCATTACAACTAAGCACCCAAAATATGATTATTATATTTTTGTTTGTGATGTTCTTGCGATTGTGTGCTTTGGTTTTGCGCATTTGTTATTTGAACCAAAGGTCCAAACTAAATAAATAGAAGCCAAATCATATATCAGGCATTCGCCGATCAAACAAAAAATGGATTTTGCAGCTTCAAATAACAATCAAGACGAAACAGTGCTGCTTGGTTGGTGCTGACTGTATATAGTGGCAAATAGAAAACTAAAAATTAATTCAAAAATAATGTAAGTACAATCGTCATTCTTCTTCGATTAGTTACGAAAATATATAAGGAATATAATAAACACAAATTTTACAAGTGGCGGTAAAACCTTTTCCAAAGAGCTTACAAACGCCCAAGCACCATGAATATCTGACCCGTAACCAAGTGAAAATCTAAAGAAACACAAAGAAAGCGTAGCTCTTTGGAAAGGGCTTACGATCCCGGCCTGCCGAGACTGCCATTGCGATACTGCTACTTATTTCACACCTGATCTCCAGCACCGATCTCTTCTTCGGCGCGGTTGACATGCACTCCGGCAGCGATTTCGGGCGATTGTTGGTCCAATGCCAATAGCACGTTGCACGTTTTAAAATCGAAACCTTTTTGAGTTTTGAGCACCGATTGCAAATTGCACGTTATCGTTTTAAATTTTGTATTGGTTTGTATCGTTTTTTGTTACATATGAAACGAGAGAGAAAGATAAAAGGAGCGCAGCAATGTTGCACACACACAGGAAAATGTCTGTAAATAATGTTTATAATATGATTTATTTCACCCTGTTATTCTAGATTATAAATAAATGTTGTATATACTAAAAATTAGCTCTTGCTTAACCTTCATCAGGACTCCACTGCAATAAATAAATACTCTTTGGCAGATAATGAAATAAACAAATAGCTGATGTCTGATACGTCTTTTACACCTTAGTTTTGGAAACTTTGATTTTTTTTGATAATGGGAGACATGCCGCATGCAAGACTAGTTTTTCTCGGGTTTCTTAAAAAGTTAACTGGCTTTTTATAATTACATAAATCTCTCAATGGGTTTAGTATTTATGTGGTTAGAACACCCGCAGCGTAATCCAAAAGTGTGGTATGTAATGTATTGGTTCAACTGATTTCAAAGTAAGAACAATCGCTTTAAGTTCTTTCTTGATTCGTGTCTAGAAGAACAGAATGTTTTAACTGAACATCTAGTTTAAATGAAGAAGATGAAACTCTGGTAGGCCTGCAAGCGAGCCGAGTTAATGGAAAAGTATACGATTTAAGGGGAACACTTAACAAAATGAAAACGTAACGAACGAACGCACACACTTTCCGCATCACTTAGTGCTAGGCGGTAGTAGGAGAACGGATAAGCTTGCTGTACCTGGTCACCAGCGCCGACGTCGTCTTCTTCGCGGTTGATGTGTACGCCGTTGGCAATGTTGGGCGACTGTTGTTCGATGGCGACAAGGAGATTTAGGGTCTTCCAATCGAAACCTTTTTGATTTTGATTTAATATTGGGTTTACAAGTTTGTTCGTAATAAGACGTATTAAAAGTATCCTGAAACCCGCCCACAAGTTTTTGTTACTTCCTAGACCAATGGACACTTACCCTTGGAGGAGTCATCGTAGCCAATGTGCTGGACTGTCTCACGAACAACCTTCTGGTAATCCACCACGGCCTTTGATGTGATCTCTCCGCAGAGCAGGATCATGCCAGTTTTGGCCACGGTTTCTACATTAAAAATATGGAACGTTTTAAATTATTTCCGTGCAACTTGATACTTAGCAACGCAAGTTTATCCAATAATTACAAAATGCAAAATTCCCATCGCCATAGCAGCACACTTTGATTATTTATGCTAGCTATCGTCTATGGCGTCTTGCAAAAGCATTGCACACGCGCCGATCGCTGCGGCAATGTTTTCTTTACGGAGAAGTTTATTTTTTTGAAGGTCCGCTCGTTATGACAATTGTGTTATGCTCGGCGCCTTTTGTCGAGCTCAAAGAGGTCAGTAGCCTTGGCGTATGGGATTCCAGATTATGGGTAGACTAGGCAGATTTATAATTCCTTTATCACTTACCGCAAGCCACTTTTGCGTTGGGATCCTGCTTCAGATGGGCATCTAATATAGCGTCGCTGATTTGGTCGCACATTTTGTCTGTAAAAGAGAGAAGGTTAGTGCGAGGTACGAAAATGTGTAGCGCCAAGCATTGCGGCCGAAGCAGGGCAGCGTTTGTGCCAAATAAATACGCGCTCTCCCCAACACTTTTCGCTGCCTAGGCGAGACATCAAAAATTGCCGGGCCAGCGGTTTATTTTAATTTTTAGTCTGCGAAATTCAATGCCACATTATGTCTCTAACTCAAAACACGAGCCTTAAGCGTCGATGGCGTTGTCCAAACAAAAAATTATGGAACACGAAGCCGATTTGCGAATGGAATCCTTTGACTCAGATTAATTCGATACCAGTCGCATTTCCAGCGCCTTGTCCCGAAACTTGCCCCGTAACCGGAGCCCTTTGACTTTCGAGAACTTTCCGTGGAAACGCCACTATTACATTAGAACATTGCGTCAGCAATAGACTCATGAATTGGCAAAACACAAAGTGTTGACTTATAAAAATTGCGTTTTAATTTTGGTTGGGAATTAAGATTCTATATAGATACATTAATGTTTTCTGCTATTAAGATGGGACTAGGAACCCGTAATCCAACCATTCCGTCACTCACCCGTCACAGAAAGACAGGTGAATAATTGTCAAGCCTTCGGCGATTATTTTTTTTAGGCTTCCGGTGCCTGTCATCACGGTTTTCTAGGGCTGACTTGCCTAGCCGACTTAATTAGCAATATATGTAGAATATAGAATGGTAAAAGTAATCAATGTGTAGTATAAAAGGTCGCTCCCCTTATCAGCAGATGTTGTCAAATACATTCAAACGCTGGTTTTCCGCTGATATAAACAAACGCTGGCAGCGACAAAAAGCCCGAGCTCGAGCGAAACACGTGGTTGCCAATGCCAATTTTTCCCTAAAGATAAGCTTCGAAAGCTGAATCTTAGAGCGCCACAAAGTCAACGTGGGTTTGCTTTAGTTTGGCCCTTGTTTTGATCGCCTTGTGCGAAGTACAAGTGCATGAGCAATGCCGATGAGCGCCCACAAAAGCTGGCAGAGAGTGCTCCCAGTTGTCTCCATTCAGAAGCACATGGTGCGCATGACGCAGATTCTCTGAATGTGAGAGCCGCAAGCGATAAAGAACAAGTCTATAAATTGCGTCGGCCCCACAAACACAAGGTTTGGCCCGCCGTTGTGTGGGGTTCCGAGGGTGGCCAGCTGTTCTACAGTGGCCCAGGCTGCCGGCAGTGGCTCCTGCCGATGCAGCGGACCAGACAATCCAAAAGATGCGTACAAAAAGGACCTTCTCTTGGAGGGTACTCAGCGATCCGGGGGGATACCACTCCATCACATTGCTGAGTAAACGCACGTTTTTTGCCACCCCTCTTTCCCCTCAGGCGCTACAAAAGAGCGCAAATTGGGTAGCAATCAGCAAAGGTATGCGGCATAGCACTCCGTCGCCATTTTGTCAGAGCTCAGACAGTAGACGGTAAAGGTGTGGAAATGGGAATACAGGGGCAGGGGTCTAGGCTGACAACCAGCTGGACCTGGGTCCCTACAGTCACAGTTTGGTTAGGTTATGAGCATCTTTAGGTGACGCAGACGTACATTTGTGCCTGTATCTGTATACACAACGCACATGCTGGGGCACTGGCCAATATGATGCAATAGGCTGCGGAGCGGATGCAATGGTGCCCCATTCACTTACCTGGATGGCCCTCGCCCACAGATTCGGAAGTGAACAGGAATGTGGCTCCGTCTTCCATGTCGTAGGAGTTGCCGTTGCTGCCGTTGCAGCCATTGGCGCTGTGTCCGTTTGTCTTTTGCGGCATTTGGCTGGGTAGTTTCGTAGCTCGATGAGTTTGGTTCTGATTAGGAAGGGCTTCGAAACGAGTTACGGTCGGTTGGGTTGTGCTGTTGTTGTTGGAGCTGTGGGAACAGAGAGAGAACAGGCCCATTAGCTGGATGCTAGAAACAGCGCTTGACGAAATTGATTTTCCGAACTCTCGCAAAACACAGCTATGTATTTTCTAATTTTGTGGATCAGCGCCCGCCGCCTCGAGCCTTTGGGATTTTCCGGTTTCGGCTCGCTTCTCGAAATGTGTATTTTTTTATATAATCGCTTTTCTTTAAAGTAATTTTTGGCGGCGCGACATTTCGCGGGGTCAAAGACAAAACTAGTCGCCGGGCGAGAAAGCTGGTTTATATGTACGCTTGTTCGGCCGTCTATAAGCTATTAGTTCAACAAATTATACAAACTGATTCTGAATTCTACTGTTTTAGCGACGGCAACCAAATCAGCGGCGCAGCCAAAACACTTCCTATCTTGGCGACGGTTCTGTAGAAAAAGAGCGCACACTTTTTACGGCTTTCTGAATTTATACCTCCAAGTGCGAGAGAGCGGGCTTCTGTTCTCTTCGGATGGCAGTGTTCTCTTTGGATGGCGCTCTTCTTAATGGCCGCGAAACTTTCCTGGCGTACTCGGGACTCTTGGAAACCTTACTTCTTCAGCATCCACGTTTTTGCTTTTGCCCTGTCGTGCAAACAGCTGTTCGCTCGCCTTGGCGCTGCCACCCCGTTTGAAAATGAACTGCTTTGTAACCGGTTCCGATTCCGGAACTTTACTAATAGGGCTGTCGGAAAAATCATTTCAAAAAAATCCGTCGATATCTCGGCCCAAAAAATATCGCGATGAAAATATTTTTTTTAAGGAAATGTTGTTGCTTTGATATATTTTCGACATCTCTAGTTACTACTTACTTGGGTTTTGAACGAAGGATTCGACGAGGGCTCAAAGACTCGACTTGCACTTGTTTCCTGCTCAGCCAGAGTTCGACTGCCGATTTTTAGAGGCAAATGCTAATTTATAAACTTGGGTAGCCAGCATTCGGGTAGATGAATCGGCAGGAAATAATAGCTTATCAGTCGAAACTATATGCTACCATTCCACCACACACATGTACTCACATCTTGGAATCTGTCTAGAATTACTATCTCTGCTTTTTATGTACGGCAATTCGGTTTTAGGTATTCGGTGAAATTTACAACCTCTTTACAAAGCTCAATACGAAACGATTTGTTGAACGGATTACTGTATTTGTTGAAATCCTAGCTCCCCCACAACTTTGAGTGATTGACCTTTCGTGGGAGATCAGCCGACACTCTAGTCAAGGGATATTGAGCACCAACGTTGGGTTTTTGTACCACTCGCACAATCTGAAATCGAAAAAGTGCTCACGTCATGCCACAAAGACAAAGACACAAACAAGGTCTACCAAGATCAAGGCGCTCGGAAATCAGTTTTTTGCATGTAGATTTAAAAAATTCTAATACTGACTGAAAATAACCGAAAACAACAAGCCCCATTATCTTTCAAATTAGCTATGACCCCCCGGAGCGCCCAAAGAAGATCGCGTGTGCTGAAAAAACAGATGTGCATATACTTTATTCCTGAGAACAAATGTTATTTATTTTTTTAGCAATTTTATATAGGGAAATTATTTCTAAGCAAAAATTGTGTATACATATATGCAACTGTTAGTGCTAGTGACGAAATTGTCAAAAGGGTCAAGAACCTATAGTAAAAGCATTTGCTAAGTATTATGGTTATGATTGCTTTATAATTATACTAAAATCTTTCCAACGCTAGTTTTAGCCCTAAAAATCAATGTATCAGCCCATTGATTTTTATGGTTTTATGGTTTCCTTACTTACTTATATTTCCAATTGAAAAATATCTGCACAACAGCTATCAGCAAGTGACCCCCACACCGCGTGACTGGGCATAATCTGAAACAAAGATTCATTTTATAATTTGTGTAGTATTAAATCAATTAAACGCTATTACATGCACAATTTCAGTTTAAATTTATGGAAGAGCAAGCGCCAGTTGACCAGAATATTGTGGCAACCCTGTGACGATAAACATCAGATAGGCCGATAAACAGCTGTTTGCTAAGAAAAACAAATTGTAATTTTGTAAAGTTAAATGCGAACGTTATTAGCGACCACTTCACGATTTGTCGGTCAAAATGAGGTTTTGGCTACTTTGCGGCGCGGTTGTCGCCCTTCAAGTGGCGGCAGAGGACAACGGCGGCCAGGAGCTCGCCAAGAACATCAAAATCAGCAACTCCACCACGCCAGAAAGTACTAACTCCTCACACAACCCGTCGCCCGACATTTCGGCCAGTCCTCTAGCAAATGTGTCGCCCTCAACTGCTGCTTCTGTCAATGGAAGCACCACGACGAAAAAGGGCAACGCATCCTTGGTGGCTACGGAACCCCCACTCATAGACTCCCACGCTGTCGAGCAGGAGCACAATTCCTCGCTATCCCTGTTCTTTGTAATCTGCGTAATCATGCTTGGCATCCTGCTGATCCACTCAATGCTGCAGACCGGATTCCAGTATTTGCCGGAGAGCATTGTGGTGGTCTTTTTGGGCGCCTTTATCGGCCTGTCGCTGAACGTGATGTCTGGAGAGAATGGCAGCTGGAAGCGCGAGGAGGTCTTCTCGCCCATGGGCTTCTTTCTGGTCCTCCTGCCACCTATTATTTTCGAGTCCGGCTACAATCTGCATAAGGGAAACTTCTTTCAGAACATCGGATCCATCCTGGTGTTTGCCATATTTGGCACAACGATTTCCGCCCTGGTCATCGGGGCAGGGATTTACTTGCTGGGACTGGCAGAAGTGGCATTTCGGTAAGTTTACCTGCACTCCGAACTGGTTTTACATAACGCGTTTTTTTTAGACTCAGCTTTTCCGAGTCCTTTGCCTTTGGCTCGCTAATCTCGGCTGTTGATCCTGTCGCAACTGTCGCCATCTTTCATGCCTTGGACGTGGACCCAATACTGAACATGTTGGTGTTTGGGGAGAGCATCCTGAACGACGCCATATCGATTGTGCTGACCGCATCCATCACCCAATCGGCCAACGCCAATGCCGAGGCCAGCACTGGGGAGGCAATGTTCAGTGCGCTGAGGACCTTCTGCGCCATGTTCTTTGCGTCGGCCGGCATTGGAGTCATCTTCGCCTTGATATCGGCTCTGCTGCTCAAGCACATCGATTTGCGGAAACATCCCTCCCTGGAGTTTGCCATGATGCTTATGTTTACCTACGCCCCCTACGTCTTGGCCGAGGGAATCCATTTAAGCGGTATATGAGTGGATTTTAGGTGTGGACCGCAAGCGCTAACATTGCTTATTTTCGAACAGGTATCATGGCCATACTGTTTTGTGGAATCGTCATGTCTCACTACACGCATTTTAACCTATCGACGGTAAAAATCTGAATCTAATATTTCAGCCCTACAAATATTGAAATCTTTCCTTATCACAGGTAACTCAAATTACCATGCAGCAAACGATGAGGACTCTGGCTTTCATAGCAGAGACCTGCGTTTTTGCCTATCTGGGTTTGGCTATCTTCTCCTTTAAACACCAAGTAGAACTTTCTTTTGTTATTTGGGCAATTATATTATGTCTTATTGGCCGGGCTTGCAACATTTTTCCTCTCGCCTTTTTGGTCAACAAGTTCCGCGAGCATAAGATCAACAACAAGATGCAGTTCATTATGTGGTTCTCGGGCCTTCGTGGCGCCATTTCCTACGCGCTATCTCTGCACTTAAACCTCGATAGTCAGGAAAAGCGCCACGTAATCATAACGACTACGTAAGCGCGTTTCGGTTCCCAAAAATACCCATTCATTCAAAATTTAAAATTTTCAGATTGATAATTGTGCTATTTACCACGCTAGTATTGGGCGGCTCGACGATGCCGCTGCTTAAGTATCTTAAGCCCGGTAAGAAACGCCGCACACGAGGCTCTGTGCGGAACACCACTGAGGAGGGAGGGCGTCGAAGTGGCAGCGGTCGAAAGAGGTCCAAGTCCATTTCCCTCTCGAAGACCCGCGAATGGGGCCAGGCCATTGACTCGGAACACCTGTCCGAGCTCACCGAGGAGGAGGACGTCACCTTTACACAGGCTCGCGATCGCTTTGGGCGCTTGGATCGCAAATACTTTATTCCGTTCTTTACGCGACGCTTCAACAGTCAGGAACTGCATGAATGCAAGTCGCAGATGGCCGACCTGACTAACAAGTGGTACCAAGCCATTCGCGTAAGTCCATTGGACTCGGATGAATCGGACGAAGAAATTGGGTTGGCGGCCAGCACAAGTCAGAGCCATCTAACGCGATCGTAGGAATTCGAGGGCTGTTCGAGGAACATTGGCTGTGTTAAGACACCTTGGTGGCCAAATGGAACGATCGTATTTATTAATTTAGTTCAAATTTAGGATTTTTTATTTATATAACGCGGTGGTGGTAATTGTTAACTTATGTATATTTGGCTTGTTCCAAAATGCTTATTTTGTTAGATCTATATGCAATGATTTATCCGTGTCATGGCAACTCCTTTATTTATTGCACAAGAAAGCTGGACTTAAAAATGGCCACAAAGCATACGTCAGTCACTTATATTAAAACAAATTATTGATACTTGAATGAATGTTATTACTGTAATTGTGATTTTGTAATTTTTGAAACCAAAATAAATATTTAATTGTGATACCAATGATAAGATGTGGTTTTGACCGGCTTGGTAAAATTACAATTTAAAAAAAAATAGCCAAATGATAAGCAAATAATTTTTTTTAATTCACTTTGGCATAATAATTTATAATTACATATAAATTGGTAATATTAGTGCCCATTAAACTAAAATGTACTACAAAAGATGTGCATGAATGTGCGTTACGGGAACTCCTACAGATCTTCGTGCGTGGACTCCTCTGCATCACTGCTGACTGCAACCAAAATAGAAAAATCGTTAGTATGCCTTAGCAACTGGTTTTTAATAAAGAATACTGCTGATCAAAGCCCTCGAGTATCTTATTCATAGAATAAACCTAACGACCCGGCTAAGATTGGCTTATAACGATTTCATAATCAGTTCTTCCAACTGTTTCGTGTCTATTTCTGGCTGGTGACCGCCTTCTGCCTCCGAGTTTATCCAGTACTCGGAAACAGCAATGTACACAGCTACCGCCGCACCAACAATGCAGCCCCAGGCAATGTGGGTGGAGCTCTGGAATATGACGCAGGTGGCTACGCACATGCCAAAGTAGGTGAGCATTCGCGTGAAGCTCACGTAGTTGCTGCGTTGATCCGCAGATAGGTCTTAGTGGGGCGGAGGCGCAAGACATGTGGTGGTAAATGCGTTGTTAAGGAGCAAAATTATACATTGGCTATTTTACTTACCGTTGCACTTGCCGTTCTTCAGCGCAAAGCCAACTGCACACTTCTTGCACATGTCCGGGCCATCGCCGTCGCAGCCATCGCATGAGCGGTCGCACTCAAGGCAGCTAAAGGATCCCTCGTTGTTCACACAGAACTGCTGCGGTCGGCAGGACTTCTGCTCCAGGCACTCGTTAACGTCCACGCATCCTGCTTCCGAGTCCATGATCCAGCCATCCTTGCACTTGCGGCAGCTCTTGGAACCACCTCCCGTGCAGCCACCCTCTCCACAGGCCGCGTGGCACTGCGTGCATAGCAGCTTCTTTTCATCCCGGAAGGACTCGTAGTGGATCAGGCCACATTCGTTGCAGTTTTCTCCCGCATAACCAGGATCACATTTGCACTTGCCGTTGCCCTTGCGTGTTCCAGCACCCTTGCATTTGCCTGCAAATGTGAGATCAAATGATTATCTGTTGAACTGATTGATTTCATTGGAGAAATAGCCAGGCGATAGTCCAAGTCTCTATCGACAAAGCTGACCAACATATTTTACTTAAAATATGCTGACAACTGCTGATACAAACTGCAAAAAAACAGTCCTTGCCACTGGTCTGAAGCTGATTGGAATTTCCCTTGATTATGAAAGCGTACCGTTTCCGCTGCAGTCGGTGCAGGGCTGGCAGTCGCCTAAGATTATTGATTATGCGGTGGAGTCGGAAGATAAGATACCGCCTCGTCCTTCGGTTTTATTTCGATGCCCTCTCATGGAGCTGGACTCCAACATCCCGCGCATATTCGAATTTCCAGTTATAAAAACTAAGGTTCAAATATTAGAAACAATAATACTCAATGGGTTTGATGGAAACTTTCTTCCCCAGAAAAAGACTAAAAAGGAGATTGCAATGCCATTGTCAGTTGATAATGAAGCTAACCAACTGCCAGTCAATGGCAAAGCGTCTACATCAAAAATCATAAAAGAAGTGAAGATAAAGACAAACCACAAATCCGCAACCCTTCACGTTGCAGCTGAAACAACTCTGCCAAAAGATACAACTCTTCCTGAAGATATAACTGAGGTCGACAACTGATGCTGAAGCAACTATTCCTGACGATTCGACTGTAGCTGAGGAATTTCATTCGGTTGATAAAAAGGATACAACTAAAACAGACGCAACTAACGCCGAATTAATGCTAAGGTGAAATCAGAGGACAATAGGTCTAAATATGTCCGAAAATTCGTAAATAATTGTATCACCTGTAAATTGCCAAAACCACACTCAGATGAGTCATTGAATATTTCAGTAAACAAACATCGGCAACTGAATCGCGTTACCACTTCTACGAGTTTGAACGTGTTTAACGCTATAAAACACGTAATAAACCTATATTTCAGTAAACAAACATGGCAACTAAATTACGTTATAAGACTTTTAACTTAACAAAATAGATTTGAAACTTCACCAGATTTGAAACTAAATTAGTTGCAAAACTTAGCAATTCATTGGCGGTGCAAACGCAAAGGGTTTGATACTTGGATAAGTTGTGAGAAAATGGTTTGAAAACTGAACGAAATCGATAAGTGTTATCGAACTCGATCATCGGCTATCGATTGCCGCGTCCATCTATCGATAGGGCTACAACAACAACACTCACTGTACGCAGCTGGCTACAACAACAACACTCACTGTACGCAATAAAACAAAAGTATTAAATCACTTACCGTTTCCGCTGCAGTCGCTGCAGAGCTGACAGTGCGGCCCAAAGGTGTTCGCAGGACAACAAACGGCCAGCTGGTCGACGCAGAGCCAGGACTGCAGGTCGGGGCTTTCTGTCTGCTTGTGGGTGAACCAATCCTCGAGCAGAGCTTCGTGCTCATTGGCCAGGTTGTGACAGTGGTCCTTGTTGACCACGCCAGTGTCCGAGCACAGTTTCTCCTGGATCTCCACAAGCCGCACCTCGCTATTCTTGTACGAACGCAGCTTTTCCTCCTCCCACGCTGTGTCCCCGCCCCCATGTCCTCGTTTTGTGCGCTCGAGTCCTTCTTTAAAGGAGCCAACCAGCTGACTGCAGGCCCTACAGGGCGGAGGAACTGGCTTTTCGGCTGAGAAGGACGCCGATGCTGCCACCAGGAACGCCAGCGTGGCGGGCCAACATTCCTTGAACAGCATTATCTTTCAATTTCTGTTTTTTTGCCTGACCGGCGAAGTGTTCTTCAGTTAACGTGTTCCTCAGTTTATCGATGAATCTGCCAACATCGATTGTGTGCTCACGCGCTCGCTGCTAATACCGATAGGCCGCGAAAAATAAAAACCGATAATATTAATGCAAATCATTAGGCGTATTCAGCAGATATATTAGTGGCGTTAAAAATTGGGCGAGAAGCTAAGCGAAAAAGAAAATGGAGAACACTCGCTCGCAGTTAAGGTAAGCTTACTGCGATCATTTCATTCCGGTCCATTCTTTGACACGGTTCTCTCAAAGTGAAATATGCTGATTGCTAAATATAACGCAATTAACTTTCGAATTATATGTTATTTTCATGTTTGTGTGACGGTAAGCGCGGTAGTGTTTCGTTCGTTTTCGGTTTTCTTTTTAAGTCAAAATATATACACACAACCATTATAATATTTTCGGGAGGAAACATGCACAAACACTTTTTTTGATGGCTATTTTACTGTTATTGTGGTAAATATAGTGTGAAGCAAAGCGAATAGCGACAGAATTTACATATATACTTATGTATGTATGTACATATGAACCGCTGCTAAAATAAAACGAAGTTTGTTTAAAATTGGGCGAGAATCTAAGCGAAAAAGGAAATGGCGAACACTCGCTCGCAGTTAAGGTGAGCTTTCTGCGATCATTTCATTCCGGTCCATTCTTTGACACGGTTGTCTCAAAGTGAAATATGATGATTGCTAAAAATAATGCAATTAACTTTCGAATTATATGTTATTTTCATGTGTGTGTGACGGCAAGCGCGGTAGTGTTTCGTTTGTTTCGGTTTTCTTTTTAAATCACAATATATACACACAACCATTATAATATTTTCGGGACGAAACATGTACAAACACTATTTTTGATGGGTATTTTACTGTTACTGTGTTAGACATAATAGTGTGGAGCAAAACGAAAAGCGACAGAATTTACATATATTTAAATGTACATATGTACATATGTATGAACCGCTGCTAAAATGAAACGAAGACTGAAGCATTTTTATTAGTTCGCTGGCGAGGTCTTAGTTAGTTCTGGGATACTCATTGTGAAATTCCTGTGAATTTCATTTCTCGGCCTAATCTATTTGCAAACATCTGGTCATGGATTAAAATAATATAAACTTGAACATGAAACAAAAAAACAATACTAAAATAAAAAAAAATAAAAAAAAACAAAACAAAACAAGCAAAAATTAAATAATTAATTTGTTACGTATCAAACTTGATCACAGATTACTGATCCATCAGTGATCATGTTGTTCTGCTTAGTACACCCATTGGTTCGACAAACCTTTAAACTGTGAGGGTGGCGATAGAAAATTGGGCGAGAAGCCAGCGAATAAAAAAATTGAGAACTCTCGCTCGCAGCTTCGATCATTTTTTTTGTGAACTTCCTTTGACACGGTTCTTTCAAAGTGGTGTTTGTTTGCGTTGAAACGCATATTTAAATATTGAAATATATAGAGATTGCAGAATATATTGCTTAAAATTATACTAATATACATAAATCGTTTCCATACTTTAAAAAAAAAGTACTTCCAATTATTTGATTTTATTTTGTGTGCGTTTGTTTTCGGTTTTTTCCCAAATTGAAATATGTAAATTTTATGACGGTAATAGAAGCTAAACTGGGCTTAAATTTTCACCGTTTCCTTTCTTATATGATCTGTAATATTTTAACAAATTTGTCATGATATTCTTAATTATTTTCAGGCTTTGCCCCGTGTTCCGGGTTAGGCCCAAACAATTCGTCGGGACTGTATTCCTGTAAAGGATCACTTTCGAATTGGGCCATGAAGTCGTCTAAGCGCTCCAGAGATATAATTGCTTCCCGGGGCTCTTCGTTTTCTAAGTAATTGTATTTTTCGACGTTGGAACCCAACTGTGCATGGTCGGCAACCTGCCGGCCAGAGCACTGATCAGCCCTGCTTCCGTACAACTCGCGGAGCGTTGTGCGGGTGAGATTGAACTCCCGCATTCCAAAACTCATTTTCTGGGCATCCTCAGCGGTTTCGCGTCTAGTCGCTTTACGTTCATCATGCGCCAATTGCTCGGCCTGCGTTCGCTGTGCCATCCCACTTGCCGCCGAGCTGTGGCGGGAGGACCAAGAGCTGGTCGCCGACTTCCGAGAGCGCTTGATTATTTGACGACATTTGTTTGTAATGCCGCCCACGATTTCGGACACTAAAGCAGTGGCGCCCAGGAAGTAACCAAGCGCCAAGAGCAGGAACATGCCTTCTGTGTCCGCCGTGGTTAGTTGGCGCTCCTCCTGGATTATTTCTCGCAGTGAATTCGAAGAACTGGCCTGCAAAAGGCGACCTGATGACGAACGTTGCATAACCCAGCTAACCTCGTTATTGATTTTAGCAATAAGACCGCTTTGCTGGGACAGCAGGATCATCGAGTCGATCTTGCGCTTATACACGGACTCTTGGGGAAAGAGAAAGCCTATTTGAAAAAGGGCAAAACACTCTTCACTCAAATGAAGCGCTGATCGTCGCGAAATATTTCTGGAAGAGATCGAAATATTTGTCGGTGGGCGATTGGCGCAAATTAAAGAATAACCCATACTCATCTGAAAAATTTGACTGCACCAGGTACTCAAGCTGAGCCTTAGAACCCAAAAAGGCGTAGTTCCAAAAGAAGCTTTGTGTAACGTTGCCGATGCCCTCTTCTAGTGTTCCGACAAACTCCATTTTCTTGTATAGCCTAGACGTCGGAATGTGGGTCGAGTTCTGGAACCAGGTCTCCCAGCCACCATTGTCTTTGCGTAAGTATCCCACATTTAAGTGAAGAAATAGTTATAGTTTGGCAATTTCTTACTCAGTGTTCCTACGCGAAAGAACAAGCCCAGCAAGTCCAGTACAGAGTCCACGGTGTCGGGAAACGCTGGCAACGTTACGAATGCAATAATCGAACCTGTGTAGCATGATGTAATAATAATTGTAAAGAGCCAATAAGCTCCAATCAGAAGGCGCGTGGAAATTTTTTGCGTGTTGCTCCACGAATATTTTCCGGTGAAGGTAAAAGCGTTTGTGAACATGCCAAACACATACCAAAACATGTTCTCTACCTCTCCCCAGTTACCCATCAAATGGCTAAGTGTCAAACGGTCAGTGAAAACGATCGGAAATATCCCTCCCAGATACACGCAAATCAGAGCCACCCAGACGGGCCACTGGAATGGACCCATAATAGCTCTGTACTTGGGCAGTGCCTTCGAGGCCAGTGTAATAAAGGCGGCACAATCTCGAGAGTGTCCCACCGACATGTCCGATTTCCGCAGTCGCTCTTCTGTGATGTAAATACCGGACATCCCTATGTCTACTGTCCTCTCCACAATCTGTTTTTGGATGGTATCGACAACTCCGCGCGTAAGGGCCTGCGTTGATGTGATGTCAGTGATGTCCACCGAAAAGTTCAATCGCTTCGATATCATTTCCAGCAGTCGGAATTCTATTCCGTCCCAGCGCAACTGGCCCATTCCAGAGGAATCCAAAGTCCGAATGCGGAAGATAAATGGCGGCTGATTGGCTGCCGAAATTTGAAACCTGTGGCCCGCAAAACCAAATTGAAACTTTGGTGGAAAAAGATTGATATGCGGTCGCGACAGAGCGCCCTTTATCCAGCTGGTGAGCACTAAGGGAGTATTCGAGCCAAGGCCATCTGCGTAAAGCTTGTGGGTGTAGAGAACGTATGGGCGCTCCTGTTAAGAAGGTAAGTCCAATATCATAGATATGTGTTCAATATTCATTTAACATACGCGCATTGGGTCAGCCATTAGTGACTCTCCGATAACGAGTAAATTTACTATGTTTGAGGATAGTTCCGATGATAAAAAATCTCGGAGTCTCCATTGTGTGGATCTTGAGACAAGCACCACACGACTTTCCGTTTGAGGACCGAGAATCTTTCGCGTCATCAGAGGGTCCGAAAGGAACAGAATGTAACTTTTGCAATTGCTATCAATATGGCTTGTAAAACGGGGATTTTTAGCTTCATAGTCACCATTAATTTCGCCATGGTAAAAAGTAATAGGTATAGTCTAGAAAGAAAATTGGAATTAAGTAATTTTTCTTCTTTATGCCTGAGAATTTTTATTTTCAACTGAAATTAATATTAAAACAACGTTAAGTTCCGAATTTAATATCCTAATATCTTTTTTACCTGTTATGTACAGGGTACAAAAAAGTCCCCTTGCAAGATGATTTTAATTTCACATGTTAGTAAAATAATATATAGATTTTCATCTACTGAACTTACCTTAAACAAATTTTCAAGAATCAGTCCATCGGATTTTTCCACAAAACTGTCATAATATATGACCGGCGGGCATTTATTTAGGTACTCTAATGCAATTTTGTTAACCAGTCCCACCAAAGAGTAAGTCTGATCAAAGTTGTAAGAGTTTATGTGAAACTTATTGGCCAATTGCTCTCCTCGTGGCTTTGGATTGCCATGGAATGTGGGGTCAACACGTCGTTTTTGGCGTAATTGATTTGCATTTTTACCGACGCAACTTCCCTGTCCATAGATTTCTTCGTTCAAATGATAACGATTGATGAGCCGTCTGCTAACACACTTTTCTGGATAACCATATTCGTAACCCGCTTCAATAGCAAGCCAGTGGGTAGTCAAAAGGTACAGTACAATGCAAGCATCCCACATGTCAAGTACAAGTGCTAAACTCGTTGTGATTCCAGTTGTGCACATATGCCTCTTTTTATACCTTTATACAACTCGCCAGCTTGCACGCAAGGGTTCATCACCTCATCAAATTACATAGTGTTTAATATTGTTGTAAACGCGAGTTTACTAATTGTAACACCTGCGGGCAATGTTTTATATAGGGCATCAGATAAGGGTTTTGGTATACCAACATTTGGACACTTTGAGTAAAATAAGCGATTACAAATTAAATATTACATTTTATTACAAACATACGTAAATCCATACATAGGTGTTGCTTTTTTTATAAACATTAGCACAAAATACTTAATTCACTCGTTTTTTCAAAAATTTTCTTATATTGCGACATGCTGTGAATAGTTTATGCCCTTAAAATATTTGCAACTTGACTTATTCAATTATTATTTCTAATTATTGCATGTTGAATCCCCTTAATACTTTTGAATATATCTTATATATATATATTTTTCTACACCGCAAAGGCTTGCACGTTATTTCAATGAATTGTATTGAAAGATTTTATTTTTCTTAAGAACGGCTAAGTATTGGCAATCGTTTCTATCTGTTTCTTTCTTTTCACCGCTTTATTTTCTCTTACTCCGGGGTGCATCAAAATCTCTTCCTTCTAAATTCCATCCGAATCGGTGAGGAGATTCGGTTGGAATTTGGTTAATAGAAATTTTTGTATTAAATCTGATTGACTGCCATTGATTGGGTACCAATAAGATAAGACTATGAAACTAAAGGTTACATTTAAAACGATTTAAAATAAGGTATGCGTTTCCTTTTTTAAAAATCTTAAATATATTTATGAGCATTAAAAACGAAAATTAAATGTCTTTGACGACACATTAAATAAAACTCATATTCATTTCGGGTCTTGAGGAAAAGAGGAGACATATTTCAAAAAGGCTTGTGGAAATCTAATATTAGATAAATTCAGTTGTAACTCTGTATCACAAGTTAACGAAAAAATATATTAGCTAATCACTAAATGCGTTCCTCGTTTGAAACCTTGGAGTTGGTGCATCCAAATCCCATTGACTATACTATTATGTCATCGAAGGACTTGGTGCACCAAACACGCAATTTTTAGTACTTTTTAGTCTACGGTCTTATACCTAATTGATTTTCGTTTACAAGGGTTCTGCTAGGATTGCGAGTGCAACTCTAAGAATATTCGTATACGTGAAAATCTATAGGAATATACAGATAGGTATTGAGTATGTTAAAGGGAATAAATAATTTTTAGTCATATTCTCCAAAAAATTAACTATAAAATCTTTCCTTTAAAAAATTATCTAAAAATATTAGGTTATTTAAAAAAAAAACATTTTAACGAGTGAATTCCGTATTTCGAGCTTGAATTAATAGTGGCTTTAACATTTTGACATCTTAGATTGCTGATTGTCTACTGCTAGCCTAAGATTTCCATGCGCAAAAGGTCCGTGCGAGACTTCCAATGCTGTGTCTTACGCCGCCGGTTCTTCAACTTCATTGTCGATGCGTGAAGATCTAATTCCGGATTTTCCAGTCCATGGATAGATGTCAGGGCAGGGCTGACACGTTTTCATGTAGCGCACGCCAGACTTGTGCCACAGATTACAAACCTTTGGGTTGTTACATCGTTTGGGGCGATCCTAGTTTGTGGTCGATATAAATTTTGTTTTCTGAATTAGCTTGTTTATCTTCGAATCAACTACGGCGTATCTTTACCGAATAATCGCATTGGAACGGTTGGAATGAGTTAATGCGAGACGTCGGTGTTGGATCTCGCACCCATTGCAGGGCCTGCCAGTTTGTTATGATCCATACATCCTGCATGGCATTAATGGCGTCGAGGAACTTGATGAAGCCCTCTTTGTGGTGGGGCTGTGTAAACCAGGCAGCGTGATAAAACAGGCCGAAAGGTGCTCTTTAAATATATTAAAAGATAGTATTCAGTTTAAGGGGAAATAAGAAAGCTTATTAAGTATAAAATATGAAATAATAAATAAAAGAACAACTAGAATACGCTGAGTTAGGAACCAAATGTACCTGTTCGTGGTGTAATGGCGTTCAAAATTCTTCATAATCATCTTTGTTACACCATCCGCATCGCTAGGGTTCGAGCAGGCGTCACCCATTGAGCAGCGACCTCCATTTAAGTCCTGCCACATGACCATTGGGACTTGCCATACACCCGGGTAGGAGCGGGTTGGACAGGGCGGAATCATGCAGTCGTGGAATATCTTGTAGTCCAGGGTGTAGGGCCAGGAGGGCGGTCGGTTCTCGTAGACGGGCATTGAGGAGTCATAGGTAAAGTTTGAGTCGTATAGCATTTTGTACATTTTGTTTCCGCCAACTGAGAGGAAAGGTGCGCGCATGCCTCGTACATCCGACAATTTGACTCCGCCGTAGGCAGAAAGAATCTCCCGCTGGCCGGCAATTTCACGTGTCCACTTCTTTTGCGAGAACTGCTCGCCAAAGCTATGGCTGTTGATAAATGCGTTTGTGATTATTGTATCCGGAAAGGTTTTATTTTTGTAAGTTTATTGGGTTGGCTTAAATAGCTTTAGATATGGGATGGGTGCGGTTAATATTACTAACTACAAAATTACTTTGATTAAGTGCTGTCTCTAATTGTTTTATTGCTGTGAGTGTCTGTGTCGGGATCCAGAATCGAGCTTCATCTACTTACGAAACTGTATGCGAGGCCATTTCATGTCCATCGGCGTAAAGATTCTGCACCTGGCTGTAGTCAGTCCATTCGTGGGAGACGTAAAATGTCGCTGTGATGGGACAGCCGTTGGGATTGACGCGACCTTTTTCGAAAAGGTCCGTGTACAACTGCTTGTTTAAGTCATTTACAGAATCATCAAATGTCAAGAGTACGATCTGAGGGATGCTTTCAACGGGTAGGTCGCCTAGCAATGCAGATGGAATGCGGGTGGAAAAATGTACAGAATGAGCAGAGCAGAGAGCTAAGAACGTGTAAAAGCTATCAAGGAACCTATGCTGAACTGTTATTGAAAGCGCTTCGAGAGGATATGAACATTGCTGATAGGAGTGGTGTCCAACGCAACTTACGAAACAGTGTGAGATGCCATTTCATGCCCTTGTGAGTACAGATCCTGTACCAGGCCATAGTCCGTCCACTCGTGCGATAGATAAAAAGTTCCGCGCCAGGGACAACCGTTAGGATTTATCCGCGACTTATTATTAAAAAGTTCTTCGTAAAGATCGATATTTATAATGTTGACGGCATCGTCAAACGTCATCAGCACAATTTGCGGGGTCTCCAAGGCGCTCAACCCGCCTACACATTTGTTGTTCAATTAATTATTTAGTTTAAGAGCACTTGGACATAGGTTCAGGAATTGCCTGCTTTGTTATTCTGATTTACCCAACCAGTCTATCACTTACCAGGTATTTCCTTGCCTCCGCAATAGCAGTCCGGCAACTGGCATACATCCTTCCGGCACTTGGCTGCCGTTTTGTCGGGCGTGGGCTGTGGGTATATGGGGTCCGGACGAGACGGAGGGTACCGGTATATATCCACAAACTCTTGCGCTTTTGACACAATGGTTCCCGATGGCTTGAGTGTCGGGCGTGTTCGTCTAAAAAAAAGATTTACTTTTACTGTGTCATCATTAATGAAAATATTATATTTGCTTACGGTGGGTGAGTTCCGCGGTTCGGCGTAGAAAGTACGTCTCGATCCTGATTGGCGTAAATCGCACTACCCCGGTTTCTATTGTGGTTTCTACAATTTGTTTGAGAAATTCGTTAAGGAAATAAAAGGATAAGAATATGTCGGGACAGTAAAGAGCTGCTAATTCTAGCTCATGCTCAATAAATAGCAATAGATACGAATGAATGCAAGATAAGTTAGTTGTTCTATACACATAAGTGCCCATTACGAATTAATACCGTTCACTTATCGAAATCCAAGTGTACCATCACCGACAGAACAAACAAATTTTTTATAATCCAATTTGTTGTAAATATATTATTGTGAGAACCAAAAAGTTGTAAAGCATACTTATGTGTCACGTGTTGGGGTCTGAAGGTATATATAGGCTGAGGAAAGACAAAGATGTTTAATTTATATGTAAAGACCGCAGGAACACTAAGAAAAAGGCAGAAGATAATGTAAGGTATATATAGTCTTAGTAATTCTTTTTAATAAAAGAAGCGCTACGATCCTATATTGGAAGATGTTTTCCCCGACCATCTTTACATAAAGAGTGTAATGTTTATCTAGCTGCCAGCAACACTCAAGCATTTACTAAATTAATGTTCGGTAAAATGTGCGAATAATTTAATTTTAACTTGGTTTTGGTTGTGTCATTTATAGCAAAACATTTTCCTTATTTTCTGGCGAACCCAAACAAAATTTTCTTTATCTATGCTTGACATGATTTATTTTCTTTAGTCTTTTAATTGTTCAAAATTTATCAATACAATTTCCAAACTTCTTTTAAATTAAATTAAATTTTGAAATTTATTATTACTTCAATTTTACAATTTCAATATGGATGGTAAATGATTTAAAAAAAGTAGTTCGTCCTGTTTTTTTAACTTCTTAGTTCTCACATTGTAACTACTATTCCGATTTCAATTTTTTTAATCCAATTGATGTGTACAGCTTTACAAAAAATATTAAACAAAGACAATTTTTGGGGATTTATTGTTACGGGCCACCACCGTTACGAATACAAGGATAATCCGAGATAGTCTAACGTAATTTCCAAAAATACATCAAAAAAGTTTTTGCAACATTTTAACCAGCAGCAAAAATTTAGTATGTTCTTTTGTGTCATTGTACAATGGATTCAGTAAAATTTGATATTACTAAATACTATGATAGTATAAATTTATGTAGGAAAATCTATACTGTTCAAAAGGCGTTGGTTGTTTAGCAAAGAATACTGTGGGCACACTAGGAAGCCAACAATCAAAACCAACCAAGTGGGAGTGTCTATAAATACGTTGATTAGAGTTGGGTGGATGTAGTGGTAATGAGAGACTTGAGAAAGCTTGAGAACAGTACAGTACGATACAGTACAGTGTTGAGTGGGAGTCTATGGTTGGTTGGTTGTGTTCAAAATCAAAATTACGGTGATTCTAATAGAGACATAATAAAGAGAGCGATAAGGAGAGTAGAGTGATGGCTGGGATCGACTGAACTTAAAAACAATCGGTACGGGTATCTATACCTTGAAGGGATCTCGTTGCATTTGGCGTTCAGTGTGCTATCAGAGCACTTCACTGAGGCTGCGGCGCCATTGTGGTTGCTGTTGCTTGTTTGGTGTTGGTGGTTCTTATTGTTGGGGGCAAATCCGAATTGGAACTTTTGGGCTTTGGCCGCTGACACAGGTGGCTGATAGGTTGAGGGGCTAGAGCCGAGGGCAGCGGCGGCAATCGACGACTTTATGATATTGTTAACCCTTGAAGCGCGCGCAGTGGGCGGTGTGAACGAGCAGGGTGTAGCTGTAGCAATGGTTGGGGATGGGGTTGGGGAAACTGGTGGGGCTTTCGGGGTTCTAGCGCTACTAAAATCGGAGGTGCTCAGGATGGTTCTAGCGGTTGGAGTGGTATCGGCGCTCCATGCGCTTAAAGTGGAAGGAAAGGAGTAGGCTTTGGATTGGTAAGATACTTGTCGCGTTGTTACAGCGGTAACAGTTGCTGCAGTGGGTCGGGAGGAGGTGGGTGGTACCATTGGCGTGGTGGTAGGACGCAGCGTCGTCGTGCTTGATTTTATAGTGGTCGTAGCAGGTTGGTCAGTGGGCAAGTAAAGTTCTTTAATCTCATTGACTGCTGCCTTTATTTCGGGCAGTGAATACTCGTCTACGAATTGAGATGAGCCACTCTCATCGCTGTTGCTGTTACTGTCGCTGCCGGCAAGGAACTGCCTGAGCTGTTCGAGGACGTTGGCAGATCTGAATTTCTGTGCCCGCCCGTTGGCAGATGTAATGTACCCGGCGTTCTGAAGACTCTCTGCCAGAGTGCGTTCTACCGTTTGTTTTCGATATTTGTTAGAGTAAAGAAACTTGACAGTTGGACGGTCTGTTATCGCCACCACGTGTTCGGTGGAACTGTAGGCTATCGCAACACCAGGCTCTTCTATGCTGTTTTGTTGCTTGGTTAGCAATGGCTGCCTGATTAAGGCCTCGGCTCTCGGCTCGTCCTGACTGCTAGCCTCATTATCAATTGTTTTTGGCTTAAGCGACTTGCTGAAAACACTTTGGACGCCATCATCGGAATCCTTCGCTTGCAAGGCGTCTTTGTAGGCTTCATACTTTTCCTGTGGCTTCGCTGTTGGCTCCCCAAATGAAACCCGCTGATTACTGAACACCCGGACGCGTTGAGGCTTCCGTTTCTGATACGGACTGTGATCATATCCGGACTGCAACCTAAGCTTTGGAGCATAAGTCGTGGGCTCGTCTAGGCCGTTCCCGAGACTGTTTAAAGTGGCCGCCGTATAACGAGAACGGCCTCGGGGGGGCATTAGGGACTGCGACACCCGGATGGGCAAAGAGGCGATCAGGGCGGAAGCGGTCGTTGGGGCAGCAGTAGTAGTAGTTGTCACTTCTTGCGGTGGTGGCTCCGTGGTAGTAGTAGTTGTTGACGTGGTGGTTCGCAGCATATTTGGCGCAGGTCGCTGAGAACTAAATGTGCTGAGAATAGCGTCACTTACGCTAAAGTTACGTGCGTTTCCTGTTGCCATAGTGGCCAGAACATCTTGACTGGTATTTCTTACATATGTGGTCATGAAAAGATTCTTTGGCGGTTTTGAAGTAGTCTGAAGGAAGGGCGGAAAGGCAGGTGCGTTTGTGAATCGCGGTCTACCAGTTGTTCGCAGTTGGTGGTGCTGGTGCTGGCGATCCTCCTGGAGCAAGTTTTCCAGACTTTTGTACGGTGAAACATATCGCACTGCCGGGTTGGCAGTCACTCGATTTAGGCTGTCTTTAAAGTAATTGGCGCGGCCTGCATAACTCAGTCCCGGTACAATATACCGTTCCGTGCTTGGCGGCGCCAAAGCATTTGGTGTTGTAGTGGTCCTGATGGTACTATTAGACCCAACATTGTCATTGGAGGTGGTAGGAGCTGATGTGCTCGTACTGGTACTTGTAGTTGTGCTGGGACTTAAGGTTGTTCCCCTATAATAGGCCTGTTTAATTGTGGGTCTTCCATTGCGCCAAATGCGAAGAGGTGGGGAATATGTTGTGGGTATAATATCGGCAGACTCCTCTGCCAAAGCAGCAAGTGTTGTTGGGAAAGTTGTGCTTGTGCTGGAGGGCAGACTCTTCTTCTCCCCAAAAGTTGGCCCTGACGCATTACTTTCGATCTGGTTCAGCTCCACGCGCAAACTAAAACCGTGCGATCCACGTTGCAGACTATATTGAATTGGCTTATTTGGTCGCGTTGTACTTGAACTATCCATTTCTTCCGGTGGTGGTATCATTCCACTGTTTTCCGGAGCTCTGAAAATCTGTGGCGCCACATCTGATGTGATGTAGGTTTGAATACGTTTGCGTTGGGTCTCTGATTCCTTCGAGATTGACTCGAATGAATAGCCTTTTTCGCGATACGGTATATCACTGTTTACTGAATCAAGCAAATTTCCCCGAGGACTAGTTCCATAAGCGGCAGCATTGATAAAGTCTAGAAACTTTGGCGAGGTGCTGGTTTCGAAGGAGCGACTTTTTGGCGGCTCGGCCGTCTGAACTTGAACGTTCTGACTTTCGTCGAAGACAGTCTCCACGGGCTCCAGTTGATGACTGTCTGATTTGTCCTTTACCAGAGGCCATGGCGTAGTCGGAAACGGGGGAATTGGGGATAAGGTTTGGGCGGGTACTTGGTCTGGCTCTGTTTTGGAGGAGTTTGTAATGTTTTGAACGTGACGGTTTTTGGTGGTATTTGCTTGGGGCAGGCTGAGTGTGACAGAGTTAACCAGCGACTTAGCAAGACTTTGGAGTTTGGTTTTAAGAAACGGATTGGAACTATAGGTCGATGGATTCTGGGGAGGTGTGGGGCTGGTCGTGGTGGTGGTTGGAGTACTGAAAGCATGATTACTAGTTGTCTTTGATTTGTTGGGATCATGTTGTTTATATGGCTTATTTGCATGCGCTTTCGAGCTGTTGAAGAGACGTGTATTTGAATAAGTTTTCACAATAGTGTTAGTAACTTTTTGCTATGTGTATAGAGTATCCTATTTACCTATCCTTTTGGTTCTCTGATTTCAAAATAAATTTTAGTTTGTGGTTATCTTTTTCGAGTGGGTTGCAACAAACAGCTGCAAATTACGAATAGATACATGCTCATGCGTACTTATATTCCGCGACACCTAGCGGTTATCTTATGAGTAGATCATGCGATGATACAAATATTTAATCACATTACAGGGAAAACAGAAGGGAAGAAAATGTGTTTAAACAGTCAGCTGAGTTTTAGATCGTTGGCATGATACAACACCATATCGCGAGAGCCTAACCAAAAGTGACTTCACAAATGCTGCTGTTAGCATGGTAAAAAAACTACCTAAACATACTGGGCGAGTGTAACTGTGTGTTCTGTATTATGCCAAATTTTCAAAATGCACGTGGTATGCGAGAATGAGAGCTTATAAAGTATATAAATAATAATAAAGCCAGCTAATAACTGCGTTGTATTTGCGTTAGAGAGCGACTGCCAGAGAGACTTTAGTTTAAACGTGGTTTCAGGGCGCTTTTGCAATGACTAGTGAGAATACCTTGCTTGTTTTTTTGTTGTTGTTGTTGGTGGAAGTGATGTCGTGGTTGTTGTTGTCTCGGTCTGTGTGACCTTAACAGTTTGTGTGGTGGTGATGAAACTATTAGTTTGGCTCCTGCTGAGTGCCGCAGTCGATTTTGTGCTCTGGAGTCGCGTAAGAGGCGCCGATAGGCTCTTGACGGTAGGACCCACAACATTGGCGATTAGGTCGAAGTCATCTGTATCGGTTTGGGACTTGGACTTGGATCTAGTCAAAGTGCGCTTGGTCTGATCGTAGTCCTCTACCGACCCGTAAGCGTACTCTGCAGAATTGGAGAAGCTGTAGTCGGCAGACCCGAACTCCGGAGGATCGGTTGTGGTAAACGTGTCGTAGTAGGTGCGAGCATCATGAGGCAAGGCGGATGTCGTGGAGGAGGGGGCGCTTGAAGGGGTGGCCCGGGACTCCAATCTTTGTATGGCCACCTGTTCTGTCTGTCTGATAGATAAATGCATTGCACGTATTGGTTTGGCAGTAGTGTTTAAATTTTGATGTGGTGTGTGGCTGTTTGTGACTGAATTTGTTCATTTGGCATGGTTCTAACTAGTATTGGGAGACGAGGTCTAAGGGGGACTCCTCAGTGCAGGTGCGCTAAAATTCTCTGCAATGCTGACTGTTTCTGTCTGGGTAAGGTCTCTCGAGGTTTCCTTTGAGATGCTCCCATTTACTCTGTGTTACGACATATGATTATCGTTACTTACCTCTGCGGAGAACGCGTTGGCTGATCGTATACATTTTCCTGCTCGATCTACAAAGACAAATAATATAATATTATATATTGTATTTATCGTGGAAAATTAATTTGTAAGGATTAGATAATTAGACCACTGTTTATATCAATCTAAAACACCTTTAGCGATGTAAAAATGTCGTGACGATCGCACTTTCAACACAAAATTTCTGAGATTAAATTTGTTATCTAACAATGAAAGGACATTTTTATTTTTTAAAATTTTATCTTTCGTTAAAGAGTTTAAGCTTTTGTTTACCCACCCGTTTTTTTCCAGTGTGCATTAGAACAAAATTTGATAAGTGTGTTATTTAATTAGAAAATATATAAGTTTAAAATGATCGCCAGGACTTTTTACCTCGTTAAAAGGTATGCGAATCTTTACTACATGTACTGCCGTCCATAGTGATATTTCAAACATTTTACTATTGGGTTGTTATTTGTTTTCATGATGATTGTTATTACACATATAAATATAGGAGATTCCCTAACCTGCGCATTGATGTCCTCATCGTATTCTGTGGTGTAGGTTAAGGACGGCTGGTTGCCGTAAGACGGCTTCTGTGGGGGCGTCTGGGTTACCGAGAGTTCTAGAGGGCGATAGGTTGAGTGTGACTGCTGTTGGCGCACTGTTGGGTGATACTGGGGGGCAACTGGCTGCTGCTCCTGTTGCTGCTGGTACTCTATATCCCTATATAAATCAATGTCGTCGTCGTAAACAGAATAAAAAGATGAGTCATAGGGATGGTGTGGGGCTTGTGCCTGCTGGTGATGTTGTTGTTGTTGCGGTTGCGCTTGTTGGAATGGTGTTGGCTGTAGCTGTTGTTGCTGCTGCTGTTGCTGCTGCGGTGGCTGATAGCCGCCCCCCCCATGATTAAATATGGATGCATTGTAGAAGTTATGATTCGGTTCTAACTGTAGCGGTGGAGCTTTTGAAGTGGGTTGTACAAATATATTAGCAGGTTCCGGCGGCCCTAGCGATGACGGTGAGGATGACTCAACTCTGTACACGTTGTTGTTTTGGTTGTTAAAGATGATTTGGGTGGTATTGTGTTGTTTTGAAGGTAGCGAAGATTATTTACATTGGCAAAAATTCACAGAAATTAATTGTGTAGATTATGAAGAAACAATGATGATATGTTCGTAAATAGGAGAGAGAAGAATGTAAAACGAGATCAAAAATAATTAAACTGAGTAAACAAAATAATAAGTTCCAAAGATGGAAAGATAGCAGATATATGAAAAAGAAATTAGCACAGGGTTAGAGTTAAGTTATAGTTAGAGTTAAAGAAGCCAAGTCCATTTGTTTAGTCAACTGTACAGCTTAGTAATGGGTCTAAACGTAGACGTATAAACAGTATTGCCACAATGTGGGCGGGCGGGCGTGGTATATGTACATAGAACGCTTATTTTCTTGTATTCATTGATATCTTGTGTATCTGTGTAGCGACATAATGTAATTTAACTATCTCGTTTTGCCTCGGCTCATATAGCTACCTGTGTCGTTCTGCACCTGAGCCGACATGTATGGAGTTCAGTTGCAGTCCGCCAAGGTTGCTCTGCTTGCTGGAGTCTAAAACAACGGGACCATTGGCGGAGAGGTTTTTTGTGTCCTGTTGCCCCTGGAGCGGTGACATCGTCATCCATTTTTGTTGTCCTCGCGTACGCGGACGCGCTGTGTATCGCACTCGCGTCGTTGGCGGCGCCGTGGAGGAGGTTGGGTCTGGATTGTAAGTCGAATGCAAGCTGCTTGTGGCCATGGGTGCTCGGGTAATGGTACTAGTCTGGAGGGTGTTAGACTCCGGGAGCTGAGGCCGCCGCTGCTTTAGTTCTTGAAATATGTCGCTGGGAAAACTGAGGAACGATGGCACGTCAGTATCGGTACTTGGTTGGTCCAGCTGCGAGAAGTTGGGGAACGGGCGGCGAGTTGTCGTAGCCTCCAGGAAGCCCGTTTGGAAGTTTGGTCGTACTTTTCCAGCAGACTCGGGGACGGGGGTGGCTGCCGTTATTTGTGGGCGTGGAGGAGCCATGGTCTCAGACATGGGCATATAAGGAGGCATTTGAGACGGAGGTAGTATGTCCTCATCCTCTTCGTAATCCTCGTCGTAATAGTCAACGCTGTCTAGAGTCGTGGTGGTCGGAACACGCAGAGTGGTGGTCGATGTGCTGGAGGTGGGACTTGGGCTTGAGGCTTGTTGGTTAAGTTGATTCTGAATGCCTTTGATGAAGTTTTCGTAGCCTTTGAGAGCTCTCGTTGTGGACGGAGTGGCAGGCGTGGGCACTGTCGGCTTGACTCTCAGGCGAGTTTTGGTCGTCGCTGGACTCGGCGTGGTCGGAATCTGAGCGGTCGTGATTGAGCTGCTAGTTGAACTTGAAATGCCTGTAACAGGGCGATGAA
The DNA here is from genome assembly GCF_025200985.1 of Drosophila gunungcola. NCBI lineage: Eukaryota > Metazoa > Arthropoda > Insecta > Diptera > Drosophilidae > Drosophila > Drosophila gunungcola. The sequence goes on from NW_026453166.1 coordinate 147,944, forward strand.
GAACCAGCGCGTTGCGCAGGTTGCCATTGACATTTCCATTACCGTCACTACTGACCTGCTTGAAATACTTGATCAACGGATTTACGGCTGGGTTTACACTGGCCAGATCGCTGGCCTTAAGGTTGGCCATGAACTCGTGGATGTTGAATTGAAAGTTTGTCAGCTTAGACTTGGGCGTTGTCGTGGTCGGTTCGCGCAGCGGCGCCTCTGTGGTGCTGATTGATTTGGTGAAGGTCTGGTAAGATTCTGGCATAGTGCTATTGCTGGCATAGCTAATGCCCACAGGCAAGTGCGAAATGTCACGGAACGGAACCTGCTGTAGACTATTGGGTCTGTTGTAGGCCAGATTAGGGGCCGATATCACATTGATGCTCTGAGTCACCTGCAGCGGCGTAACAGGCGGTCTAATTTTAATAGTAGAGTGCCCAAACTGGACCGGCTTGGCAGTGCTAAATATTCCTTTCATATTCTGGTTGGCTACAATGTTGTACTGGAAGTAGTTGCTCTCCGTCGTGCTGCGCTGTCCGCCGGCAGCGCCAATGCTATAATGGGAGACCACCTTGGCGGGGTAGTTGGCGGTGTAGGGGACTTGGTCCGGGTTCTGGTTGTTAAAGAATCCACCCATGGTGCTGTACGGACCGTTTGGAGTCACCTGGTGTGCGGGCTTTGATGGGTCTATGGGGGAGTAGTAGGCAAAGGGAGTATGCGGGGTGGTGCTGGCTGTGGGCACAAATGTGGTCCCTGAAGCGGGGGCCGGGCTCACCGGCTGATTGTCCAGATGGAAATAGGCAAAGTTTTCCGCCTGCAGATGTTTGCGCCGTTCCTTTAATTCCTTTAGCTGTTGAATCAGGTAGGGAAGCAGGTCGCCAGCGCTCGACTGCTGCTGCTGGTTTTTGGGGGGTCGCTGATTGTTTGGACCTGTGGCTGCCGCACCATAGTATTTCCCTGCAATGGGTCGAAAGTCGTCCTCCAAAGGCGGCGGAGGCAAAGACAGATTATAGCCGGTGTACACCACTTTTGGCTTTTGCTGGAGGAGGGAGCCAGCGGGAACGACCTGCTGCTGCTGGTAGGGTTGGTAGCCGGGACTTAAGTGATTATAATTGTGGCTACCGTGTGCTTGGGTATGGACAGGATTAGGCGGCGAGAGGTACGGGTTGTAACTTCCAAAGCTGTAACCTGTTTGCTGGGAATACTGTGGGGATGAGGGTGCGTCGATGGCGCGATAGTTTGGTCCTGGCCACTTTGATGACGCCTGTGAAACAGGTCGCAGCTGGCGCGCCCGCCTCTTCGACTCTCCCGTGACTACATCTTTATCTCCGCCCACTAATTCGCCGTTATCGTCAGGAATTTGTTCGTAGTCAAACTCCATGGCGGTCTCGATTTTCGGCTGTCTGATCTTCGAGGAGTATTTCCGTGGCTTAGTGATGGCGGCCGCTCCCTCTCCGAAGCGTTCTTTTGAATTGTTGGAGCTATTTGAGGACTCACTACTAATCAAAAGTGTGCCCAAGGTGTCTGGCTCCACCACTTCACTCGAAGTGTTGGAGTCGTATGAATTCTCAGTTCCTGAAGGCTCTGCAGGGGAAGTTTCAGTCACCCGCGCGCTAAGGTCGCGACGTTTGCGCCGCTTATCTCTATCGAGTCGGTTGTGGGACAGTTCGTATTCGAGCGTCTGGTCGTCGTTCAAGCTTTCGCTGTTTATGTTCAGTGATTTTCACAAAAGCGGTATGGTTGTCCAGATTTTGAGTTCGGAGTTTGGTCGTGTCGGTGTCGGTTGGAGCAAGATAAAGAGATAGTGCAGAATGCGATGTATGAGAGAAAAGAGCATGGTATACGATGAGTTGCATAAAATTTGGACTTGATTTAGCATCAGTAAAGTAGTTGAATCAATTGAAAAGCAACGATAGATGAGAAATGATCAACTTGCAGCATGGATTACTGCTTACCTGTAGGCCGTTCCAAAGGCATACGATCCGATCTTGCCAGCTTGGGGAATTGCATTAATACTGGCCTGGTGGATGATACCGTCGCGATCGCGCTGCACCTGGTTAACGGTGCTGGGTTGACCGCGATAAACTCTTTGCTGGCGATCGGACTCCTCTTCTTCCACGGGCGGCAGCGTTTCTTGAGCATCAACGTACAGCTTAACAAAATAGAAACATTAACCTGTTAGGTTTTTATATTCCCACAAGGAATTTTGAATGTTTATCAAATTATTTCCCAATTTAAATAACAAGAATCGATTAGAAATACATATGAGTAACTTTATAACCAATATCCCTTATAAAAAGTATTGCTTTTCAGTAGCTTACCTAACCTACGATGTTTACATTCTTAAGTCAATTCGCCAGACTGACCCTTACTCACCTTTGCAATTTCCTCCTGGGAGTCAATAAGAGGTTTCGGTTGTCCCCGCGACGTGATTACCGGATTGGGTGGCACTCGCAGCTCCGGAGGCGGAGGCGGTATGTGCTGGACCTGCGCTTGGATCACCTGGGGCGGAGAGCGGTGGTACTGTGGCGCCACCGTAGGCACCTTTTGTGTGCCGCTCTGGCTGCTAAAAGCGGCCCCAAAGCGCACTCGGCTGGGCACGTGTTGAGGCTGCTGCGCCTGGGTGTGCGTCTGGGTTTGGCTATTTGCGGGGCCGCGCTCCGAGGATGTGTCCACCAACTCGCAGCCCACGTTACGGGGCCAGTCGCAGGTCTGCAACTCGTGCGAGTACATCAGGCCCCCTGTGCAGCTTTCGAGCAGCGCTCCTCCGAAGACGCACACGTAGTACTGAGTGCAGTCCGAGGGGTGCGGGTAGTAGCCGAACTCCTCGGGGCAGTCAAAGCTAAGGCCATTGGAGCTGGAGGGCTTGACGTTGGTGCCAAAGCTGCGGGAGCTGGTGACACGTGAGGCTCGTTTGCTTTGTGCCTCTGTGAGACCTGGAAAGGAAACAGTATATGGAGATACATTTCTTTGTATTCGTATTGTATTTTTAATTCGCAGGCTAAAGATTAATGATTGGCATGGAAGCCTTACGTTTAATTAAAGCCAAATACTTTTTGCACAGGTCTGTCATGGTTTAATTGCACTTTTAAAACGTTTTTTATTTTGGCATGAAACATGTATGTGTAGGTTATATTGCTGAGTGTTTCTTGATCAATGCGACTTGCTATTAGAAGCATAGATCATAAAAGCAGTTTACACAGAGAACAAGGTTGCGGAAGTTTAAAGTTTAGATTAGGATAAAAGTGCTAAGTAAATTTCGTTTTTTCGTCGAGCTAATAATAATAGTCAAAGTCACCCAAATATTTCCAAAACTATTTTTTCGATAACTGCTTAAATTAATATATCGTTTGCATGCACAAAACAGTAATCTCGCCGTAAGGATGAATCCGTTGTTATCACCATGGTTTTTTTTTACCAGTTTTAATACCGTCGTCTGAACGGATTGTTCAGAGGTTATTCGCCTCAAATTATCGCACATGAACAAACCTCCGTTCAATATGGTTTTTTGTCGCGTTTCAGCGATCAACGACGCCTGCACAAGAGCAGAAGAAAGAACGGCAAATATGGTTGCATAATAATTGAAATATATTGCCATTATGGCAATCTACATCGCCAGACATTAAACCCAAAAATGTGGTTGCGGGCAAGCGGTTTACGCTGATTCTGTGTGATTCACATATTTTTGTGCAGCATCTGGAGATCAGGAGAGTCTATCTAGCCATGTCATGTTTCTACGCAAAATAGTCTCTCAGTTTTTAAGCTATTTGCTTGAAACTTTCCCAAAAGTTGTCTTCCTGTTGGGGGAAGACCATTTTGATATTGTTCCCAAAGGAACAATCAAGGAAAAAAAAATTATAACATTGCTGCTTTTTTAATTATTTTTGGAGTTCTTCGACATATTGTAATGGTTAAATGTTTCAAATTACGGTTTAAATATCCCATGGAAACAATATTTTTTATTTTGTAATTTTGTTTAAAAATTCTTTTTGACTTATTAATAATTTTACAGTTTAGAAATACGCTTTAAATTTCTTTAAAATCCGAAAACTATATCATATAGCTGCCATAAAAACGATCGAATAATTGAGCTGAAAATCATCATAGCTTCATTATTAAACATATACGCATATAATTTGAAATTTTGACATTTTAAAGTATATTTAATTTTTGCCATAGCTGCAGGGGTATTTTGAATTCGGCTTGCCGAAGTTTGCTTTTTTCTTGTTAATGACATATTAATTTTCTGTAGCTTTGTTAGTCTAGAAGCTATGGGAGTACAAAGTTGGATGCATTCGACGCTCAAGTTTTTATTAATTAACATACAATAGGCAAGGTAGAATATAAAGATTCATCTTCAACGACATTCACGTAGTATGCGAAATAGTTTCAAGGCCCTCGGAGGGCGTCTAGTTAGCATGCACCGGAGATGGCACTCCACAAGCTGTGGAATAAATGCCCAGAGCCCCATAGCGAATATTTGTTACAGTGTGCTACATTGTCCGAGTCTGGTGACTGATATACGGCGGTGGTGCACAATGAAAGCCAATCACGTGCCAATGGCAATTGACCATGCAAGAGCCTAGACCTGCCATCAGCATGGAAGACATTTGTATTAGGCAGCCCACACTTAGCAGGCCCGTCGAGGATTGTTTGTGTTGGTTGGCTCGTTGCTTGTTATTGCTCTTGTGTCGTTGCTGCTAGCAGTGCTATGCAGTTGGACTTTCTGCTCCACTAAACAGTACGACTATGTACGCTTTGACGGAACAAGCACAGCTAACTTTAAGGCTGATGCCGGAGGTAAAGCTAAAGTCGAAGCTTAGACTGAGGCTTGACTTGGCTCGACTGCTTTGTTGTTATGCAACGCGCAGTAATTCGACCATAAACCTGATTGGTTTTGTTTATCGCTTGTCATTTGTTGTTTTGGTTTTTTTTTTACTTCTCCACTTGTTGTACTTTTGATTTAAAGCGAAGAATACCCTTGCACTTTGATATATATGCCCTGAGCCAAAATAGAATCATCGCTCTTTTTGGCCGATTACACTTTGCCCCTATCATCAAGCAAAAAATAAGAAGCAAATCAAAAGCCTTACAATTCCGATCCGTCGTGGAGCTTGATTTTTTTTGTGGTATTCTTAAAGTGCACTCGACCAACAACTTCTCAGCCATAAAACTAGGTTTGATGAGCAACTTGACTTTCATGTCATTCAGAAGCGGCAATAAAACATGACACTCATGGCACTTTGACCATACTGCCGGCTCGGTACACATTGTAGATAAATAAGCATCGGTTTGGACAACCTGCTTAAGATCAGCGTGAGGCATTTTATTATCGATTTATTTGAATGGCGCTGCTTGGAAGATGTTGAGCATTAAAAACCAATAAAAGTGTCGTATCTCTGCGCGTTGAATTATTTATAGTAAACCCTGCGAGATATGAGGTGATGCTAGATCTAAATTAAAGAGTTCAAGCTAAGAAAGAAAATGTGTATAAATAGAAGACACACGGCGTTAATTTATGTTAGGCATCATTTGTTTAATGCCTAAGAGTCGTAGCCAACACTTTTAACGATGGGAGATAATTCCCAGGCCCAGACTATGTCTGACATGTTTGGTCCAAAGGCGCAATTTTGCCTGGCGAGGCGGCATTTCAACACTGCCTCCGACTTATTTAAAGCCATAAAATTGGCAAACGCCAATAGCACAGCCAAATTTAGACAAATGGCGCAAACCATCGCACTAATTGCCACCTCGTTTGGCAGCTTCGGATGCAGCCTCAAGATCTGATTTATGTCGACCGTAATGAGCTCTTTACCACATTGTAATGGATAAAATTTTCTTGGCGTAGTACTTTTACGTTAGTTTACTTAAAATATCAACCCATAAAGAATCTAAACCATCAATAAATTTACTTTCTTAAATCTATTTAAATCATTGAACGTAAAATTTTAAGTAACCACTAAAGAGTTTTTTTCTGTTTTTAGAGTGCAAACTAACTTAATTAATTAAAACCAGCATTTAAGTTGTCTAGATCGAAAACTGTCTTTTTGTACACTTATAAGTCTCTTCCACGACTCTCTGATTCAATTGATAGCTCAATTTCTTTTTTGCGTGGTTTGCGTTTGAACTTTTAATTAAACTTGGCAGACCAACAGAGAGCACCCGGCAAGTTTGTTGCCTAAGTCTTTCGATTCGCTGGGTGCGGTCCGCAATTAAATACACGCTCAGCGTACCGACAAGACGGAAATATAAATCATTGGCTGCCTGACCGACTGGTGGGCTTTCGTTTGTTTTCATTTTCAACAGACTCCCCAAATCAATAGAAAGAGGCGTAGCGCCAGACCTCGAACGCCACAATTAATTGTTGAGCTGACCGCAAATACAATCATTCGCTTTGCAGCTAGCACACGGCGCAGGCAAGCTTTTCCTTTCGATAGGAAAAGGCTATACTTCCTGCTAACAGGCTATGGGCATCCACTGACATACATGTGATTTAACTGCTTAAACAGAGTGTACCTTAATATCTGTTTATATTACCTACAGTTATTTTATAAATTGATTAAAATAAATTAGTTAATTAGTAAAACGTATGTCTAAGAGCACAAGCTCAACAAATCTTTTCAATACTTCTGGGATCAAGCGTTAAAGTTTTATACAATCGCGAGTCCTAACTTAAAGATAAAAACATTCCTCAGACAGGCCGCATCTTTCCATGCCATCGAAATTAACCAATTTTGATTTCAGCGTTCAGTGCATGACAGATTTAGGAGAATTGGGTAGTCAGAGATACAAAGAAATACAAATTAAATAATCGCCATGAGCAGTAGTTGCCAGTACCTATTTTCGAGAGTACCAGAAAACAGGAAATGCAGCACTTACTCTTGCCTCATGCCTCTTTCCCATTTGCTTTCCTTTTCGTAGCTGTGGGCCACATTCAAATACAAAGTGGAGCTCTGGCCTGAAGCGCTATTTGGCTATTATGTAACTAGCCTATCGACTGGCTTTGTGTTGCCACATATACAATCGACAATGTACAATCGGCTGTGGCTCTGTAGTAGCTCGCTTTTCCTCCCAACTTTTTTGGGGGAGAATGCTCCACTTTGCTGGCGAAGCAAAGGCTTTTTCGGTGGGGCTACTTCAAACACAGCAGACTTTCTTTGCACACTTTCAAGTTACGAAGAGTGCGCTGGTAGTAGGGGGTTTTTGTGTTAACTGCCGTGTCTAGTTTGATTTAATGAGTACCTCGATGTAGTACGGGCTGGAAATGTGTGCTTAGCTTGGGCTCCTGGTTAAGAGTTCGCTTATCGTCATTTAATGATCCTTTGGCCATAACTTGGTTATTCGTTCATCCAGCAAAATTGACTTTATGCATTTATCATCGTTAGGGCTAAGTCCAATAAATTAACAAAAGCTTGCCCGCTGGTCAAGCGAAGTCTAAGTTGAAACGTAAATATAGGTACAACAGATGGTTTTGGGCTGCTTGACTTAATCGTCATAGTCATATGGAACGGACACCTGTACATATCAACGGGCATGCACGCAAACGTTTTGACTTTCGGGGCACGCAGTAGAGCTTAAAGTGAACGCAGCAGTCCGGCAAGTCTCTGCACTCGTTATGGCTAGCAATATGACACCAGTGGCACATGATTTTATCAAATTTTTAAAATGTTAATTGGCAGCAAACTTTCAAATAATTTTCAAAATATGGTGGTCGCCCCCGATGTCTTATGCTGTTGGTTTATAACTGGTCTGCTCTAAAATGCGGAGGGAGCGCGCGATTTCATTGTTAGCAATACAAAGTCAAAAACCACTCAATCGAAAATATCTTTAGACAGTTCTAGGAATTTCAACGGTCCCATTGCTCTCCATATTTTTGCATTTGAGTTGCCCGAAAGTGAATGCTGGCCAGCAATGGCGACAAAAAAAAGCTCAAGAAAACGGCGCAAAAGTGGGTCAAACCGAGAATGTTGCATAACAGTCAGACAGACACCACAGCTCTCAACAGTGAGGCATTCATGCTAGTGGCACTGTGTGTGTTAGTATCTGAGATCTTTTTTCTAGTGGCAACAACTAGACCACTCGACGGCAAGTCGCTGCCGACTCCAACGACATCGACAACGCCACAGTGTGGCGCAAGACTCGTTCCGAGCCACGCCCACTTTAAAATCGATCACTTTCGCTTGCTGCAACTGCAACCAGTCATTTTATGTGCTGGGCAATGTCCGCGGTTCGTATGTCGCATTGGCAACATGGCAATAATCAAGTGTGCTCTGTACTAGCTATAACCGCAGTCGAAACGGAGACGGGGATTTGACCAAACCCCAAATTGGGCCGTTATAGTCCGCAGTCTTGGTAAAGCGGGTTTTGGGTGCTACCCCAGAATGGGGATGGAAGCTCGGATAGCGAGACCTCGACTGCAACGCGTGATTTGCTCCAGCCATACGAAACTCATTTTGATGTTGTAAACTGCTTCGGGGGCGATTTGCATTGTTGCGTTGCGTTGTGTAGTACGCGACGGCAGTATGTTTTAGTCACAGAGACGGTTGACGCTCCAAGTTACATTTCAATGGATTTTTTTTTCTGCTGCTTAAATTGCAACATGTTTAGGAATTTGATTTGTACGCTCAGCTAAATAAAACTCGAGTTCCGCCGAATAATCAAGTGTGTATGGTACGCCTATCAAAATGCCGATTTGAAGATTGCCTTGACCACGGCGAATCTTGTTCATAGTTAGGAGGCAGTATCGCTTCCCATCTCGTGCCTGTGAAGGTCATGGTCTATCCCGCGTCTCCAACAAAAAAATCAAGAGAAAACGAAGAAGTGGGCAAAATGGCAGTTGTAGAGGCAACAAACCATAAATTTGACGAAACATCCAACAGAAAAGTAGCCAACACGAAGGAAGCATTTACAGCCAGTGGATAACCAAAAGCCGAAATTTACATACAGCTTTCTGCTTCAGCGAATTGCAGTTTGTCCCGCCGGTGGTTGTTGTTTACCGTTCAATTTAATTTGAAAGGAAAACGCCTTACCGACTTCTTCTTCACAGGTCAAGGTACACCTTTGACTGTATGTTTGCATATGCTGGGGTTACGTTATCTTCGCCGACGCCTAACAATTTTACTACTAGCAAGCGGGTCGAGGCTTACACGAATTTAAAAAGTTTTAAAGGGAAAGGATACGGATCGGTAATCAATTTTAAAACAATAGACAAAAACATTTTTTGACGATGGGGCAGCTAAAACAACTTGTCACAAAATTGTATGTCTTTAACATGTAACTTTAAGTTCGGAAAAGAAATTAAAATTTATTTATCCCATGTTAAAAAAATATGTATTTAAGTATCATTAAAACACGAACGAGAAAATAGCCCTAAATGCATTAAAAGGGTTTATTAGAAGAACTTCTTTTAAAAGTTAAATGTGTGAGTTCACTTTTGGAAAGATTTATATGATCAAGTAGAAGACCTTTGTGTTAGAGAAGCAGCGAGAAATTTGTGGCTGACAAAGACAGGCAGTCATAGGAGCGTAGTGGCAATATCCATTTACCTTTCTCTTTTCATTAAAATGAATTTGATAAGCACCAGAGCAACAGTGACCAACAATGACCAGACCGGGCCAGACCAGCTGTCCAAGCAAGAGACGGGCGGTCGTCCACGGCGTTACAACTTGATAGTGCCGGAAAACGTTGTTGCCAGGCAGTTAAACTCTTTTTACGTACCTACTGCTTTACGTTACCGTACTTGTTTAGCCTTACATTAGCTAAAATCTAAGTACTGCTAACACTGACAGCCCAATCATGCATATAATGAGATTAGCGCAGGAGGAAAATTATATTTTGGGATTAAAATACTGCCTTTAAAGGTTTTTTTTTATCTCTGGCCAACTTATTTATCTGGCGTCTGCCAGAGCTTCTTTAACTTTTTAGCGGGTTCATCAAGTTCCGCTCATTGTTTGTCAATTGGGGCTTTCACTTTTGACAAGCGCTTGGGATAGCTGAAATAATTAGCCAACATGCATTTTTGGTTTTCTGACAATCTTAACGAGAGGGCGACGCTCCGGCATTCGAATTTTGCATTGGAACCCCATTACGCTCATTGTCTTTCTGCAATGCAATTATATGGATTGTCATGCAGGGGTGATGATTTTGACACCCAACCGCTCATTGGTAGCCGGGTCTTGGGAGTGTTTCGCTTGAGTCAGAGTGAACGGCTTTTAGGCCGCGGCTTTTTTAATGTATTGGACCGGAACAAAATGTTTTCATCTTTAAATGACTGTGTGCAAGTTATGTGGCATTAGCCACTTTTCGACTTTATTAATAATTGACGTGGAAATACTTTCACATGTTTACGCATATCGTTTCGCGTGAGATCAACCTCGACCCTATAGCAACCTGTAGTCAAGCAAGGGTGCTTGACTCGGTTACGTATGTGTGATTTGTAAGTAAAAAAAAATAATCACCGACTGACAGTAAGGTACTGGAAATTGAAATTTTCGCATTGGATAGAAATAGCGCTCAATTTTCATAACCACAATAAATAATACAATTTTGGGCACATCTCCTGGGAAACTGAAGAGGCCATCACAAGATGAATGGTGGAAATTGGGCTATTGAAAAATCACATGTTTGCGATCCATTCGGTCATGACTGCTGCTACGCTGGACGGACTGCTCTTAAACGGTACTGACTTCTGCTGCTCCTCCGTATGCGTGGGTAAAGTCGTTGGCCAGGCCAATACATTTAGCTTTGGTATTAAAATAAATGCATTAAATCGATGTCTGCGTTGCGATTCGATGCCTATGATGTAAGCTAAGAAGCAAGCCTCAAAACGCGGCCAGTGCAGTTGCAGGGGATCTAACTCAAACTGCCGCTATTGCCGTTTGCGTTACACCTACTGCACGATATTAAAACGCAACTTGAAATTAACGTTCCATAGCCACAGTTGCAGGGTATGTGCAATTGGCTAGAGATGTGTTTGAATTTTATATTTTCGCACGGCAGCAAACGGCGGCCCACAGCCCACAATTTGGTGTTGCAAACTCCGGGCCAGGTCTATGGCGTACAGAGCAGGCCTATAACGGGAGTGTAGGTAAAAGAGCTCGGCCGTCATTCTTTGGCTGTAGTTTTATTTTTCATAGGAAAGACTGGCGAGTCAAGTGTCGAAAAACTACTATCAAGTCAGAAAAACTACACATGGAAACAGAATAAAAAAAATAACAAGTAAATTATTTATTAATTTATTTTTAATTTATATAAACATAAAAAAAATTTTAAAATGCCAAAAGTAAAATTAAGGCCACCACACGAAGACCTCCGGTTTGGGATTAGAAAAAAAAAACGAATCCACCCAACCCAGTTTAACCCAGGCCATGCTTGATCAGTGAAGCCGTCACTCTGCAGCAAAAAGTAAAAGCTACAATCGTTCTACAAAGTTCCAATTTAATTTAGCCAAGTGTGTGTAGTTAAAAAGACACAAAAAGACACATACTGAATTTTGGTTTTGGATCGACAAGATCATAAAATGCAATGCTTTTAAAAACGTCTATATATATATATATCAATTTGTAACCAAATTGTCTAAAACCAATGAAGCTACTTAGATTTCCAATAAATATTTTTATTGTTCCTAGGTTTAATAATGTATTTTTAAAACCGTAAAAATTGTGTCGAGTTGTATGTGCTTACGTATTACAAAACAACGATGATACATGTTTTTTCGCTTACCTTTTTAATTTTCCGATCCTGTCTTAGGTAGCTTTGCAACTTATATTATACTTAAAAAAAGTTTTATTTAGATAACTTTAAAACTGAAAGACTAGTTTTAGTGCAAGCAGACGGACAGACGGACATGGTTAGATCGGTTGGCCTAGTGATGTCTCCTTCTCTGCGTTTTAAACTTTTGCATGAAGGGTATACAAAGACAAAGGCAGAATTTGTAAGCTGGCCCAAGAATCAAAAAATGAACGGCTTGCCGGCTCCACAACTGGACCTTTGGCTGCCTGTCTGCTTGATTTAGTCCATGGCACATTTTGGGTGTGCCCCAAAAGTTTAAAATAAATCGGTCCCAGCGCAAAAAAAAAAAAAAAAAGTAAAATATTTTATAGCTGCTTTACACTTTTGTAGAACTTTATCTTAATGATCCCCATCCTAATTTTGTCGCGACATAATTAGGTCCAAACGTTCATGTTTTGTACATTTATTCAAGGTATATCCAAAAACGCAACCGAAATGTTATGTATGCTTGTCTGCCAGTGGCTGATCATTAGGCTCGCTTTGTGTCTGCGGTTTTATAACTCCGCTCAAAAGTCGAGTCAGAAAAACATTCAGGGTTACTACACTCTTGGCGCGGCTGCCAAAACCCATGAGTCTTTAAAAGGCTTTGTCAGTTGCGCAAGAGAACGCCACCGCCACCAATATGCAACTAAGAAGCTGTAACCATTACGGTTTCTAAGTCGACCTGCGTCGGCGTCATATTTAGACTTTGCCGAATACAACAGCAACAATGTGCCAACAGTTATAAGAGCAAAGGAGCTGAACCAATTGTGTCCGTTTTTGTCCTTATACATCTTTGTACATGGTCTTCGTTTATTTATCAGTCTGACCTCTTTACACTGTGTGGCGTTTTAAGCTGTACCTTCCTTGAGTTAATCTGTAAGGACATAGTCTTCAAAACTTCCGCCCATCAGAAAAAAATGTTGTAGTTAAATTGATTTTATTTTCATGGCCTCAGGAAAATGATCTATATTCTGCAAGTAATTTTTCAATAAACAGTCATTAAGGATTGATATCACAGAACGGTGACTCATGCTACTAAAAACTGAGGCTACAAATTTTAACAGGCGAAAATAAATGGCAAGCCCAAGCGTAAAACAGAAAGGTTGCTATGGAAAGAGTGGATTAATAATTATTTTAGTTTAAGTTAAAGCCCACAGACTCGAAAGTGCTACCCCCTTAGAAGTCGTGCAATACAAGAACCAGTCGCCTTCGGGCGTAATTCGATTCAATTTTGGCAACCTAATGCGCCGAATAAAGTCTAACAGTTCATTGTGTGTTTCCAATAGACATAGTCTTGGTTGAATGGTCGTCCCAGCTCAGTTTTTGTGTTCCCAAGCCAAGCCTGAGTCAGTAGTTTAAGGGAGTGTCTGTGTGGCGGAATTCATTAGATCTGGCTGCGTGCTTATAAATAATGTGAGCCAATTAATACCAGTTCCCCACAATGTCGTCCGTGCTTACAAACCCCAGCCAGCTGTATTTGGCCAGAAGCTTTCCCCTAAGTGCTTGCAGACAAAATAAAATTCTTGGTTAAAAAATTTGTATTTCGTCTTAATGCCATTAGCTTGTCTAAGCCAGCTCACTTTTGCTGTTCAGGGGTGCACGTCAAATTAATAACATGTGTTCGAATTGGTAAGTGGCAACGCCAGTGCCGCATGCAAGTCGTGATTGTAAAGTTTTAATTTCTGAGCATGTATTTATTGTGTATTGTTCTCGTTTCTGTCTATGTTGTTGTTGTCTCTAGGCATGAGACTCTGTTCTCTTTGTGCACCGAAACGATGTCAAGGCTGGGCCTTTTACTTAAATGCTGAATATGGTAATGTAGAGAGCAGTGGGCTTGAAAGGGCTTGTGCAGCAACTAGCGCTAGTAATGTGAATTGCAATAACATAATTAAATATATTAAATTAGCTCAGAGAAATAAAAAGTTAATCAGACCAAAAACCAGCACCACAACTTACCACGCCGAGCCACTAAATTCAGATAAATCACAAAAATCAATAAGGTCTGCATAAATGCCTTTGCTAACGGCTACAGGTGACCTTTACCTTTTGCTCATATCATCGCTGCTCAAGAACAAACATGGAGAGAAAAAACGTTGGTAGATCATTCACATGAAGCCAAATACCAAAGTGATGCTTATTCACAACCACTTGACTTGTTTTAGGCAAGCATGAGTGTACGAAAAGGGGGCTCTGGACAAGGAATCCCGAAACGTAAAGATGCCGCCTCACTATTTAGCCAGCTGAGGATGTGTTTAGGATTTGGATAATGTCAAAGCGGCGATGGCGTGGGGATCCAACCGCACTTTGTCCACCCTGCCGTTGAACTTGAACCGGCGGCACATGTTTGACAGCTTAAGCCAACTGGTAAGACCAGCAACACCACACTTACATACATGCACCAACAACAATAAAGCACAGCCTGGAAATCGTCGAAAAACGAACAAATATTAAAAAGCGAAAACAAATGGCGCTCTCAAAGTGGCATCTTATGTTTTTGGACGTCTTGGCTTGTGACTGGTTAGCGGAGGAGCTTCTGCGAGATGATTTTTTTGGCCATGACAACAAAGGGGTTGCCCAAAGCAAAGCTAGTGTTTTCTAAAATCAATTGAAGGTTGGGAAGCATTAGAGGTTTAACAGCGCGAGTTTTTTTTAATATAATTTATTTTGTTTTTTTATTTTTTGATTTCCAGAAGATAATTACCTGGAAATGTATAAGAAATTAAGGAAAAGCCCTACAAGCCCAAATGAACCCACCAATAGACCGGACAAATACATCTCGAAAATACAGTTCATTCTGAACACACCGCACTAGATACGATAAAATTTCATGAACAGCTTCTAATCAAGTTGGCAACATAGACACGGACAATACCACTATTGTTATTGCAAAAGCAAAGTCAAATCACAGTATGGAAAAAAACAAAATAACTGACAAAAAAAACAAGAAAGGAAGCAAACTTCGGCAAGCCGAAGCGTAAATACCCTACCAGCTATTGATAAAACTGAACCGTAATTCCAAAATAACAAACTATCACGAAATATCAAGGAACTTAAAATAAAAATTAAAAAACAGCAAAGATACAATTTTTTGTACTCCCCCGATTGTTCCAATGGGAGCTATATATAGTAGTCCGATCGGGCTCGTTCCGACATTTATACAACCTGCAACAGATGGACGGACCGACGGACATGGCTAGATTGACTCCCCTAGTGATGCTGATCAAAAATGTATACTATATATGTAAATGTATATATATATATATAACTTCCTATCGGAGCTATGATATATAGTCCGATCCGGCTCGTTCTGATTTTCTGAAAAGTTTCCTACGGAAAGCTTTAAAACTGAGAGACTAGTTTGCATAAAAACGGACGAACGGAAGGACAGACTGACAGATGGATGGATGGCTAGTGATGCTGATCAAAAACATATATACTTTATAGGGTTGAAAAGGTTTCCTTCACTGCGTTGCAAGCTTCTGACTGAAATTATAATACCCTCTGCAAAGGTAAAAAATTATATAAGACAATACATAAAAATATAGGTGTACGAAAATAAAAATGATTAGTGGATATACAATCCATCAAACAATATTTGCGCTAAGCCAACCCAATCGCAGGTAACGTTACCAAAGCCAATTTATTGCGAATGAGCTGACTACAACTACTATGCGAAAAGCCAAAGTCAAGGACGGAACTGATGTCTGCTGTCAGAAGTGGGCTCTGCTTGGAGCTGAGAACTTCAATTTTCTATCTGCGGCTGAAACGTCAACTGTTTTGTATGACACTCACCTTAAAGATAGCTTGTTTAATCGTTTAACGTTTACTACTTTCCTGTGTCAGTGTGCTTTACAAGCCGTTATTGGGGATTTTCGATGTTTCGTCATTAGTTAAGTTTGCCGAATCTTTAAATAACACGGTGACTAATCGACATTTAACACATGTCAAGTTGCTTTTGAATTACTATCCGGTTTGTTGATTGGGTAGGTCTAGTAGCCTGAAGACTCAAGCTTAAGATAAGTTATGCGTGTTTAAAATGCTGATTTTGCCAATACTGATTCGTAAAAGACACCAGCGTTACCCGATGATATGTCGATAGGATCAGTGCTGACAAAAGAATTCAAGGCCTATGAAAATAGCCATCAACAACTGACTATCCTAAAAAACTCTC
Organism: Drosophila gunungcola; assembly: GCF_025200985.1. Taxonomy (NCBI): domain Eukaryota; kingdom Metazoa; phylum Arthropoda; class Insecta; order Diptera; family Drosophilidae; genus Drosophila; species Drosophila gunungcola. The sequence goes on from NW_026453166.1 coordinate 163,875, forward strand.
ATTCTGAAAAAAAAAAAACAAGAATGAAAAAGCAAACTTCGGCAGGCCGAAGGTTATTTAGCCTTGCAGCTATAACAAAAATTAAATATTCTTTTTAACATCTAAATTTCGATTGATTCGCGTATATGTTTATAAACATGGAAGCTTTGATGATTTGCAGCTCAATTATTCGATAGTTTCTATGGCAGCTATATGATATCGTTTTCCGTTTTTAATAAAATTAAAAGCGTAACTCTAAACTGTCAAATTATTAATATGTCAAAAAGAATTTAAAAAAAAATACAGAATAAAAAGTTACATTTAAAAATACAATTTTTTAATATTTTTATTGTTTTTATGGGAGCTTTATGCTATTGTCGTCCGATTTTGATAAAAATTTAAACCGAAATTCTGAAATATTTAACCATTTCTATATGTCGAAGAACTAAAAAAAAAATTAAAAACAGCAAACTTATAATTTTTTCATTAATTTTTCTGATTGTTCCTATGGGAGCTATATTATATAGTCGTCCGATCCGGCTCGTTCCAACTTATAGACTACCTGCCAAGGAAAGACAACTTCATGCAGATAGCTTTAAAACTTCAAAATGCCGCCTTCACTGCGTTGCAGACTTCTGACTAAAATTATTATACCCTCTGCAAGGGTATAAAAATATTATTTTCAGAATGTGAATTACAGCGTGCATCGACACGATAGAGTCAGAAGATATTAAATATTGGCAAAGTGTGTAGAAGGGTTATCCGTGTCACATCTATGAATTATGCGAAGCGGAGCTCACTCTGGAATACCAGGACATACGGAGGGCTCTCGGTAGACCTCAGAAATATTGCTGGCATGTAATCAAACCAAAGGAATCTCGTAAAGTTCAAGAAGGCGCTCTGTAAGCAGCACTCAGTTTCCCATCCGCGTCGCCAGTCATTGTACAAAAAAGAGTGGGAGTAAAGTACATTATCACTGAGTCCTACGCGGCAAAGTCGTCTCGCGACTTATACGACGCCTTCGGACAGGGTAAAATAAATTTATAGCATTTTTAGGTGCCAGTAACGAATGGAACATTTTTATCCACAGCCATGCCTAAGAATAATATTTTTATCTTTTTTTTTGAATACACTGGGAAAAGCATTCCTATGGTTCAAGATACATGTAACTGTAATAAAGATGCTGGTGGGTGTTGTTAACCAGAGGCGGATCTAAAATTTGGTTGTAGATGGACAAAGAACCAATTTTTTTATGCATATATTTATTTCCATTGGAAAAACCGCCTAAACCCCTCCCTCTCTATTAATGACGGAATCCAAACGATATTTAATTGCAACTACTGAGGTATTAAACTTTTTTTAAACAACCTTGAACCATTCGCTCGGGTTGTACTACACTTACACCAGACTTACCATAGGCGATCGGTGGAACACAACCGTTTTCCCACGCTAATAGCGAAATTTTGTTGGCTAAGCCACACCTTGCGCAAAGTCGAGTGCAGCTACTCATGGGTGACGGCAGCGGGACTATGCAAATTGGCCAGTTGCTGCGCAAATGTCAACTTTTGAGTAACATAATTAGAGCTTGCTATAAAAAAGTGGCGAGAAGATCAAGCCAATTCGATCTGGCGGAATGGGATTTGTGTTGCCAACAGTTACCATTGCTGCAGTTTAAACTCACAAGTAATAATTTACGGCTTAAATATAAAAGAACGTCGTCTTTACTGTTAATTGTGGCCAAAGAGTCACTAAGAATTCCTATTAATTAAAAAACCAGTAAGTTTAAAAAAGTAAAATGAATTCTAATTTAATTGGGTTATAGACTGTTTTTAAGACTTCTTAGGTATTTTGTCTCCTGATAGCCTAAGTGGACAATTATTAAGAAACTGACGCATTTTTTTGCAGTCAATAGCCGGACAAAACAAAACCACCCTAGCTATGATTTAATAAACAAGAAATCAAGAAACAAAAACCACAAAGTAAGATGTCATTAAACTATCCGTTGAATATGGAACCTGTTGCTTTCCGCCTACAGTGACATTGAAAAAATTGAAATAGTGACGTGTCGACTTCAGGGTCCCACTGAAAGCGGTAGGTGCATTGAGCCGACAACATTAAATTCGAGTGAAATTCGCTTAAAAGGCAGCAGTAACAGAAATATCATCCAAACACTTTAAATGTGAGCGTGAAATAAATACATGGCAAAACAACATCACAGAAAGCTAGTTGTGTGCTTACGCATATACACTTACAAAATGCACTGTAGCTTGCAACAGTCGATCGGCCAACAGACAGACAGTCGCCGCCCCTCTCCCATCTTGTCAAATGATTAATAGAGCAGCGCTCTGCCTGTTGAAAGACTAATCCCAGAGAGTTGTGCGTACTCGGTTCAGCTGTTCTGTAACTCATTACATTTGACACCGCGCACTTAATGAAGCTCCTAACGACGCAGATGAGTGCGCTTATGCAATCGACGGGCTCCTCTAATCGATAAGCTCACATACTTTCACACCGGCCAACATTTTGTCATTGTGGGCTGTCAACGTTCATTTTAGCCGGCCGAGTTATACGTGTCGCAGCTTGGCTGCGGCTGTAGAAAGTGAAAGTTGAACTGCACATATGGAGCCGCAAAATATTTGATAAATGAAAAGTGCTTTACAGCCGAGTGTTCTGCAGTGGAGAAGGGTAGCTGCCTCGCTGCAGCTTGCCCTTCAGACTAAATATCGACTTAAACTTAGCAAGCTGCGGGTTTTAAAGCGAGACAAAAAAATCAACGAAAACTGCATTCCCAACGGCAATTGCGTCAAGGTCGTTGCATTGAGCATCTGCAAAATCCAGTTTATACATTTATCTACCTGCAAAGGAGACAACAAAAAAAGCAGTAACCGGCACAAGCCACATCGAACACGGTTTGTGTTTCCATTTTAAATTGCAGCTGCCGAAGCTTATTAATAGTTGTGTGAATATAGCAGTTAATGATGCAGACTTAACGTTTAAAAGTCAAAAAGGAACTTTTCTCGTAGTATAGTGAGTCCCGAAATAAACTCGCCTTACTCTACATACTCTTCAACATGTTCTTATGTCCTAGAGCCTTGAAAAGTACAAGTAAGGTAGATCCGTTAATCACAAAGTGAACCTTATAGTCCTAAATAAGCTGTTGATTTAAATTCAATGAACATTTTAGAAAGTTAAAGATATATATATAAATAAATACAATAACAATACTAAAAGTGGTATGTTCTTAAATTGTACGAATTGAATGTTTCTGGCTTCTAATGCAGAATAGAATGGCCAATCAAAATCAATCACAAAGACAAAAAGCAAAGCTAAGGTGTCGGTCCGTTACATGCAAACTGCCGAAAACGTGAAAGACGCATAAAATAATCATAAAAATTAAAAGTTTTTACGCAATCTAATGCACACATCAAACTGTCAGACTGGCTTTGTGGCGGTGAAAGAAAAGGAGATCTATCTGACCATAGCAGGGCAGGTGTGAGAGTGTTAAGTGGAGCAGCGGCATTGGGCCCCATTAAATTCCACGCATAGAAACGTCAAGAGCTCTGTTCACATCGGTTATGTATGTTGTCGGGCTGAAGCAGTGCCTTAATAGATTGCTCATTGCGCAGCGCAAATAATTTGCAGCTAGCTGTATTACTTTTGCATTTCAAGGTGAGTAGCACCATTAACACGGAGCTCGTAAGGGCCATCGTTAAATATAGGGGAAGTTGGGTGTTTGGTGGTCTATTGGTACTTCTCGCACAGTGCCGGTCCACAATTTCAACTTCCAATTCAACGCAAATTAACTGGAGCCTTTCGAAACCTAGAGATTACCATGGCTATGTGCAAATATATTCAAGCTTGCCTCATACTCGTATACTGCTCGAAAGCGAAAGTGCACCGCTGTGCATGCAAAACGAAGTTGCGCCATGTCAATGCTCGTGCATGCTCGTATAAAGCATTCGGATTATACTCGAAGACCTAGCCAAGTAATTTAATAACGATCTTCCGCATGCCCCAACACTTTCGCACGGTAAGCATTGACACCGCCTGTTGTTGTAAAGAGCTAGAGGCGAGGCACTATGGCTGGGCGGGGGCGTGGCCCATACCTTAATTGACATTGTTTTTTACTTTTAGCTATAAGTTCTTGTGGCTTGTATTGACTTTTGCTACCTTTTCTGCCTCTTTTCTAAATTCAAAGGCTTTTCCGGTGTAAACCAGTCACATATAAAATGTTTTTACGCATAAATGTTTCTGAGGTCTCTGCGCTAAGCCAACAGAGACAGAAAACAAGACTAACCCTTTCGCTAGCTATCAAAAACGGCATACCAATTTTGTTATAGTCTAAAGAAATGGAAAGTATTGTTAGTGTTCCTGCCTTTACCCCACCCCATTAAAACTCTTAAGCTTGTTTGGCTTTCGCTAGCTTCATATATATTTAATGCTGTTACGCATTTTTTTTGTTTTATTGTGTCATTATTGACAGCCACTTTGGCTTGCTTATTTCTTGCCCTAGCACTACTCAACTAATAACATTCTCTTTCATTCAGCTACCCTCAGTTCAATTATAAATCTCTATAAATCTTTCAAAAAAAGTTATTTTACTATCAAACCCCAATTAGTATACTCGAGGAGGAGGTTAAGTTATAATTGCATTCGTTAGAGTCGATCTTGGTTTACAGTGCAATGCAATATTATTTAGAAGAGGGGATGTTCATATGATAAGTACTAAGAGGTGTAGACAATTTTAAATTGAATTATATTTTTACATTGTTGGTTGGAGCTGCCTTTCTCTTTTTAAAGCAAACTGATTCTCTTAACCATTTACACATACCTTATTAAACCATTTTTTTATCTTGCTTCCTTTTGATAACATTTTACGTATTTAAATGTGAACGAGTAATTAAGTGTTTAACTGTTTTGTAGATTATTAACAGTTATTATAACCGCAATTTGCTCGGTCACACCGACACACTCACTCACTTAGCGAAACTCTTATTCAACCCATTCATGCCATGCCAGTCTCTGTGTTGTATGCAATTAATATTTTAGCCATAAGCTGGTTGGCTGGCTGCTGACTGATTGGCATACCTTACATAATTTCATAACCATTACCTAGCAGTTTGTTTGAGTGGACAACACGGGCTGACCAACAGATTGACACGGTTCGGCTTGTTACGCTCGATTATATTAATGTTTGCTGGTAAATAGAGCAGGTGATCATACCATGTATTTACCTACATACCTAATTAGATATCCCCTTATGTAAATAACCTTACTTGTGTGTCTATTTACACTTCACCAAGTGTGTGTGTGGAACCAAGTGTGTCAGCTTGTGGTTTGACTTCTTTTAATATTATGGAATTCGGCATAAGTTCAGACGAATCGGCTGAGACAGCGGCCAAAACAAGTTTACCTTCTTCTGCGAAACAGAATGTTTCCATAAGAAAGTTCCAAATAGTTTGAGGCTTAGCAGACCAAGTGTTATCGTGAATATACAAACATTCTATTTTAAAACAAGAAAAGAAGCTAACTTTGGCAAGCAGAAGTTCATATACTTTTACAGCTATTGCAAAAATTAAATTTTCTTCAAAACAAATAAATATAATGATTTCCAGCTCAAATATTTGATCATTCCTAAGGCAGCTTTATGATATTTTTTTCCGATTTGAAAAAATAAGAATCGTAATTCTGAATTATTAAACCGTTACTATATTCAAAAGAAATATAAAAAAATGTTTTCCCATGGGTTTTTCTCAAACACAGCAAAGTTTTTTTTCTCCCTTTTTCCCCGATATAATATTTTCTTTCGATCCGGCACGTTCCAGATAAGTATAAAACAAAGAGACTAGTTTGCGTAAATACTGGCAGACGGACGTACAGGCGGACATTGCTAAATCGACTCCCCTTGTGACGTTAATCAAAAATATCTATATTCGGATCGGAAATGCCTCCTTCACTGTTTCAAACTTTTGACTAAAACTGTGATACCGTCTGCAAGGGTATAAAAAGATACAATACTGCAAAATAAACTGTCCAATTTTAAAATTTATTCTCTTTTAAATGCTGCTGAAACATAAAATTTTAACTCCTTTAAATAGGAAACCCAGCTTAGGACGGGCAAGTTTATTGACTTGCCAACCAGCCTGTTGTTTTTTCAGCTACTCGAATCTGTTGAATGGTAGTATGCAACATTGCAATATTCATATATAACTCAAGTGTTTCTTTGCTGCAATTTGGGTGGGTTGAAGTCTTCTCAAGTACTATTAGAATCTTGTCTAGGACTCGTGGATAGAGTGATTCGGCTCTTTCGGGCAAACCCTCTTGCTTCAAATGGTCTGCCTATTTATCCTCTACAGTGTCGCTCTTTCAAGTGGGCATCACTCACCTGTTTTGAATAGCAGTAGACATAATCCAAGCAGCCACAGAATGCTAAGTCGACTTGTTAAGTACTCCATGTTGTAGGTATTGCGCGTCGTCGTAACTGTAACTGTAAATTTGCTTGATGTGGTTGGTGCGATTGCGATAGTTCACAGAATTTAAAATACCAATAGACGGGCTTAGGTCGAATAGTCGTGTGGAACGCGGACCGTGGGGGAAGCAGCCTCTGCATCGGCAGTGTCGGTTGCCGTTGAGAAAAGCTCTGTTTTATGTTGCATACAATTGCTAGATAACTAAGAAGGCAGTGTTGCAATTTTTCAATTTATATTTTTTTCCAGCCTTGTGTTACAATTTTCTACTGTGGGTTTTGTTTCTGCCGCGGCTGTGGCTTTGGTTACGGCTCTAACTGCACTTTGCTTAAACGTGTTTGTATTGTTGTAAGTAGATTTAGTTGCTGCCCCTATTATTTGAGCTTTCGTTTGTGACTTTTGACAACGCGTAGATGCATATTTCACATACACGTTCACAGATTACAACACTTAGTTTTTTACTATTGCTTTTGGCAAGTGGTTTTCCAGTTTGGTTTTTTAGTTTTTCACTTGAGCCGTTACAATGACCGCCAGCTTACTTGCTAATTGCATTGGAAAAAATGGCTTGGCAAAATACAAAGAGAAGATAAAAACGATGTTCGACGGCTTGCTGTGATTCAGATTTCCCATACGGTATTCGCGGGCACTACCAAATCGGAAAACTTTGTGCGAGCTAGTCTAGAGCGTGGAGAGGAAAATGCGAGGGAAAATAAAACAAAACTTGCACGTTTTTTATTTTGTTTGTTGATGCTTGTACATTTAGCGAAAACTTTCTTTTCAACGCAAAGCGAGCCTACCGACACACACGCTCGAGCTCTTCGACGAACAACAAAATGCAGTTGAGCCTGCTTTCTATGTAAAATTATTAGACAAGTGCAGTTTTTGTGGGCTCTACTTTTTTCGGCACGTTTAACAAGAAGATTAAAATAAAAACGTCACGAAATCGGCGGTGGCTTAATACAATCGGTTAATGCAGTTGACAAGTCCGGGTGACTCTCGTGCGTATCTGCTTACCGTGCGCTTTAGCGAACTACACGTCTTAATCCGAGGAACTACACAGCGCGACTGTGCAGAGTGAGTGTCTCGAGACCCTCGGCAAGCTCAGCCAACCGACCAGTCCGCGCCAAGTTTCGGGGCCAAGCTTTTGGGCCAAGTTTGGTCTGAGCCATGCTCAACTCACTCTGTTTCTGTAAACTATCAGACAGAGCCAAGCATGGCTCAGACCAAACTTGTAAAGTAAATGACTGTTAAAGTCTCTGTTGAGCTCGCTCGGGCCTGGTATCATCTCTTAAGCTTTTGAAAGTAAGAGTAAAGCTAAAGCTTGTGCCATTGCAAACAAGACCAGCTTCTAGTATATGCCTGCTGCTCGGGTATATTATTTACCCCAATTACTTCGGAACCGCAGCCCAGATCGGTTTTCGTTTTGAGTTTGAGCACTTGGCTGAGAATTGAACCCACAGTGCCCGATGATTTTCAAACCAGATACTGACACAAGGCGGGTTACTTGGGTGGTTTTCTTAAACACCAAGGAAAACCAGCATACCACCAGCATAGCTGCAACCAGCAACCTTCCTTCTCTTTCCAATGAGGTTCGGCATGGCTGGGCTACTATATACCATTGCGATTGGAAAATAAATAATGATACAATGTTTGTTATATTTTGATTTGAGCACTAGCTTACACTTGTGGACCGGATTAACGATTTTTCGTTTGAATCCTCCAAGAATTTTAGCTGCTTTCCACACATGCTTCGAGTTATTTTTAGAAATCTACCCAACCGGGTTGTCCTTGATGAAATATATTTGCCATACCCGATGCTAATCTTAATATGCTAGCGTATTTCCAGCATAGGCAGTTTCGAGCAAGAGAATTGAAAGTGAAACGGAGCTGGAAACACGGCAACGACCAAGAACTGGGCCAAAGCAGCCAACCAAAACCGAGCCAAAGCTATAAGCACCACTCCAAGCTCAAGTAAAAGGGGCTCCCTGGTGAACGGCTGCGGCGCCAACATTTGATGGCTTTAGCAAGGCATGAACATTAATATAATTCTGTATCAATTTATTTTTTGCGTGGTTGTGTTTCACACGAATTATTCTGTGAGTGGAGGGCGAAGCGCATTTTGCCTTTAGATATTTTTACATTGTTGTTTAATTTTCATAGTTGATCCGTAACTAACGGGCCTCCATAATGTTATTTCGTTTTCCTACACGATTGTTTGATTGGCTTTTCTCAAAATGAAAAATATAACTAAATTCTCGATATTGAATTGATAACCTTTGATAACTGAAAACAAATTTTGGTTCGACAAGTTGACTTTTGAGCAATATAAATACGAATTACAAGATTATATTTGAGGACAAGTCACCCTGCTCGCGACTTTGTCGTAGTTTGACAGGTAGTTATTAGGTTTAATGGAATATTTCACAAGCGAATTATTATAATGCCAGGCTAATGTCTTAATTACAAAAATGAGCCAACCGGTCGACAACCAAAAATTTTTATAAATGCTTACAAATGTCCTACAATTTGTCGTTTGCTGCCCCTCTTTACTTTTTTGCAACGACTTTAACGGCGTTTCAAAAATGCTTGCCGTTCACTTTACAAACAGGTGGTGCAAATTTATCAACGCCTAATAATCCCGTTTCCGTTTCAAACTATTTCAACTCTTTTATACTGATAGTTTATTCAATAAACCAAATTCCGTCCAAATGTGGTCATTGGTTGGCACGCATTAAGACACTTATTCGTGCACCTTGGGCTGCAAATTGATTCAGTATCCAAGTAAGCCCAACCGTATAATGTCCGCTAAATTAGGGGCCTTGAAAAGTTCCCCATCACTTCTTCTATAAAGAGCTTACGGCCCCGGTAAGCCTACGAGTAAACACATTTATACCTGTACTAATACTTGAACTCTGATTCAAAATCTCTGTATTTGTTAGAGCCTTTATTGTGTTATGTTTGAAATGCTATCCATTGTGTTCACCTCTCGATTAATAAAAGGGAGTTTTGCACTTTAAAAATAAGACTTAATGGTTCCGTTACTTAAAAAAAAAATTGTGGTACAGACCGGTAAGAGCTTAATTAAATAGTAATTCGTTAGGGTTTAGACGAAACTCAACGCATTAATTGTGCTGCGAAGTGAGTGACATATCAAAATGTTTATAGTCAATTACGGTTGGTACCCTATTTTAAATTAATAAAATGAGGGTGGTCTCTTGGGATTACATAGAGCAGCGCCTTGAACGTTCCAAACTTCTCGGATTACCTTGTCATTTCATTTGTACAACTTCGATAGTCTGCCGTTGACTTTTGCTGCCTTTAATTGACTTGCCCTTGCCAGTACATTTGACTTTGGCTACTTATAGTCCCATTTATTGCAGCCGTTAACACAGTGAAACGCAAAATTTGTTTGATAGTCATGAATATATAAGTTTTCTTGTGCTTCAAAGGTTTTTTGAAGAATTTTAAAAGAAATTTAAGTTAAATTGACTCCAGTTTGGTCTCGCATGTTTTTTGCCTTTCTAATGAAAATCAAATTAATTAAATTCAAACGGACCGAAGTAAACAAAAACATAGATATATATTTTGTAGTGTTACCTTAAATTTTTTTGCAATTTGGAATCGAAGAATCAAATGATAAATTTTTAAATGCCAATTTACATCTTATTTATTACTCAAAATAACGATTTTGTGCACGAAAATAAATAAACCGTCAAACCTGTAGCAGAGATGGAAAATTAAAAGTGCATGTTTCCTGACTGCAATTGACGAATGCAGTGCTAAATCAATCGTAGTTGGTGGTAACTGGCTGACCTTGCCGTTCTCCACAGATTGACGTGACGGTTTCAAAATAGACGATATCAGAGTACAGGAGACTGAAGCGGAGGGGCGGGGCTGGACGGCAAACGAAAGAGGGTGGGGGCTATAACTTAAAGCAAATGAATTGTATAGATTAAGCGCTGCGTAAATGGTGGCGACTAGAACATTCGCCAAGCTGCTATTATCGGATTCGTTGGTCACGCCTTAGCTTTTAGGAAGTCGATAGTCAAATAAATTAAACAAACGGTTTTGCACTTTCAAAAATCTGAATGGTAAAATACTATTTTAAATTGGACAAAACAGCGTATGCTTGCTTTTATTGTAATTATCTCTCAGAAATCTAGTTTTTCATTCATTTTTTTTTTTTTAATTTTTATTAATCTTTACTATAGTGGTTCCAATTAAATGCAATATTAAAAAAATTTTGGACGGGTTGTATCTAGTAGTTTTAAATGCGGGCAATTAAATAGCATCGTCACACTTTGTCGCTCAAATTCAAGAAACAGCAAACAGCACTCTAGGTTGAATAAACCGGATTTAAATGACAAACCGGTGCAGTATTCGAATTCTCCTCCCAGCCTCAGCGCCGCTACCATTTTAACTTTTAACACGTAAGAATGTATTACTTCAAGGCCGTTCTGCCTACGAGACTATTACAATTACCAACATGAAAATCTCCAACAGTGCACAAGCAGGCCTGTATGATTTCCCCAGTCAGTGAGGATTGAGTTCCGTCCCAGGCGTTGCAATACGGAAGAGACGTGTATTACTGGCTCTTGCCAGAACCATCGATCTTCGGTGGCACTTACTTCCTCCTAAGGCAAGGGCAACGCGTGGAGTGAGAAAGGTTCCACTGTTTAAGAGAGTTTAGGAGCTAAAATTGCCTAGATTCGATCAGGCGGAGAGCCGATTTTTGACTGTCTCTGAACAATTAGGCTTGCTTTCCAAATGCGCACCATACCAGAGCTGCTCTGACTGTCAATGCGTTACAAAATCGGCGAACTCGTGCCTTACGACTATAACGAATGGGAAATAGCCGGCCAATCTGTTTGTTGTTTCGCCCTCGCCCGCCATCCCACAATTGTTAGATCGTTGCTCTGCATTCTGGGCCAACCAAATCCGAAACGTAAATGACACAACTTTTACTTTCATTGTTGGGCAATAAGCTACCTTTGGTACTCACTTCACCATTAAACTGTAACAAATTGTAAATCAAGTTGCTTAAGCGTTTTCTGGCTCTCTGTGCGGGGTAATACCCAATTCCTCTTATTTAACTGGTAGCACTTCATTAGGTCAGGGTGTCATAAAGACCATTGCTCTCCTTTCTCTATATGTGCATTGCAAATACACAGAAAACTAAAATTTATTTAATTGCAGAAGTAAGTTGATCAGATAGATAGTATATGTGATATTGATTTTAAAATCATACCTTATCTTTGATAAATTGAAGTTATATAACAAAGTTAGTTTTCATTTAAAAGTAGTTGCTTCTAGTACTATGGAACCTTGTTACACTAATTACAACCTCACTTATTTATTATTCGAATGTTCTTGATTATTATTATATTTATTCACGTCACATGCTAACTGTTATCACATTTCGCCAACATCAAGAACTATATAGAAAACTATATATTGAAAATTTCCTAGTTCATTAAACAGGCGTTTTTTATGCTGAAGCCTTTTAAAGATTTTCTACGTATTCATCATGCCCCTTGATCTAGATTCAGGTAAAATCATTCGTATTTGAGCCTGTTAATTTAAGTAAACTTATCCAGCTTCACATACAATTCGTGAAAGAGTATTCTGTAATAAAAATTTAAAGGCGTGTTTTTTAATAACTCGTCTTAAGTAAGAAACGTATCAGACATCCCCTGCCCCACCCAAGCAACCAAATGTAGGAGTGCGCGCTATGTGCAAAATTAAAGATTTTTGATTCTATAAAATGGAGTGCATTAATGATATAATGACAAAGCAACTCTTACATACCGTAGGTGCGGCCTCTGCATGGCCAATTCCATTTTACGTTCCCTTTATATTTTGGCTCAGAGCAATGGCGGCCACCGGCCTTTGCTAAACATTTTTTTTACAATGTGCTATCCGCACCCATTGATGCCAGGTCCAGCATTCAATGCACCAAGCAGCCCGGCGCTGGCGAGAACGGGGCTCAACATAGCTTCAACTCGAAGGCTAAAAGTCAAAACACGAATACATATTTTACATTCTCACACACACTAGCGCAAATTATTTCCCGTCTCAAGCTGTTGTTGGTACTCGCCCCAAATTTGCGAATCAGGGAGATTCTGTATTAGGTAAATATATTTGTTATCTTCAGCATATTGGTTAAAAGGAAGTCGAAAGAATACGTTTAAGGGTGATTTAGAATGTTTGGGCTGAATATTAAGTTAATATAATACAGAAATAACGAAATCTTTAGAAATTTGTACTAGTTAACTAACCTAACCAACCTAAAAGTATAGTTTTAAAATATGTTTAAAAAATGTAATAATGTTTTATTGTTTCTTATAAATATTTTCGTATAATTTGCTTTATTTGCATTAACCCACTCGTGAGCAGCAAAATTATATATTTTATACTCTTGCTATACTCTTATTATAATGCTGTTGCTACTACTTGAAACTGCATAAGGTTAAATGGTTTTATTAATTAAGTCAAACACAAACGAACTTATGTTATATTTGTTTGAGCTACTTGAATCTTTTTGATTTGCTACTAAAACTATTGAGGAAGAGGAATTCGAAAGATTAGGTTTGAGGGTGATTTAGAATATTTGGGCTGAATTTCAAGTTAATATAATACAGAAATATCGATTTAATCAAATTGCTCTTTAGAAATTTGTACTAGTTAACTAAAATGAATAAAAGTATAGTTTCAAAAATTTAAAAGCAGCGAATAGTTTTTATTGATTGTTAGATAAATATTCTTATAATTTGCTTTATTTATATTAGCCTAGTCGCAAAATTGTAGTATTCAGAATCAAGCTTATAAGACTGTAACTTTTTAAGGCACTAGGCTTTTAAATGACATTAGTTATAATTCTAAAGTGATGAACATTTTATTGTGTTATGTTATGTTATTATTTAATAAATTAATTAATAAATTAAATTAAATTATCAGAAAAATAGGGTAATATGGAATTTTGACAACAAAGATGTACGATTTTAATTATATTATTTTCATGATTGTTTTTTAGCCTAGTCGCAAAATTGTAGTATTCAGAATCAAGCTTATAAGACTGTAACTTTTTAAGGCACTAGGCTTTTAAATGACATTAGTTATAATTCTAAAGTGATGAACATTTTATTGTGTTATGTTATGTTATTATTTAATAAATTAATTAATAAATTAAATTAAATTATCAGAAAAATAGGGTAATATGGAATTTTGACAACAAAGATGTACGATTTTAATTATATTATTTTCATGATTGTTTTAATGGGAGCTATATGACAGACTACTTTGCGTAGAAACGGACGGTCAGACCGACATGGCTAGATCGAAAAATATATGTAGTTATTTTAAAGAAGTTTATAAATAGCTGCAAGAGGGGGTACATAAACTTCGAAGTTTGCTTCCTTTATTGTTTGTTTTCGATCTCAAAAAACTGACCTGACGTTTTCTTTTAAAGTTTTTAAATATTAATGTCCTTGTGATTTGACTCAAACATTACCCTCCCGTGCTTAACAACAAAATCGCCAACTGTCGGCTCAGCTTGAACATTGAATTTCGCCGAAAAGTATGCATCTGCAATTTGGTAGGTAAAAATGTTTTAATTAAACATTTGTTAACAAAAAAGTGAAACATGATGTTCCCTCAATGTTTTTTGTTAGTTACATTTTCTTTTACTTTTAGACCAGTATAAATGGTTTAAAAGCAATAGAAACAACTAATTACTTAAATATATTTAATGTTGTTCTTGCGGCAGATAGAAACTACACGGATATGGCAAATAGAGAATATGTCTAATAAATCTCTTCGGTTAAAAATGAGTTGAAAGTTGTCCGATCGGCGAAATTTTAAAATTTTCTCTGCTCTCTTATGGTAGTGATTTAATTTGACTGTAGTTTAGAAGGTAGTCCTTCCGCACAATCAACGATATCAGAACTTTTTTCAACACTACATTCTTATCTCGTGAAAAGGTGTTTTTGCTGAACATTTGTTATCCTCAACAAAGTTTGTTTAACGTGTTTTCATATGGTGGTTATGGCGGTTTAACTATAATCACTTTGCGGTATTAAAAATCTTGTCTAAAAATTCATTGCATACCTTACGGCAAAGGGATACAAAGCAGAAGCAAATAATTAAATAAGTGTGATTTTATACGAATGCTTAGAAATCATTGCCTACTATAGTTAGAAAATTGCGTTTAAAGTGTTTAGTACAAATTACACAATAATATTATTTAAATAACCTTTAGACGATTTTAATTATTGATTTTAAGCAGTCTATACAAATACAACAAAGTGATGATATCCCAACTCAAATAAAAAGTTGTTTCTAATAATGCATGCATTTTAGACAAAAAAAAAAACATTTGCCTACTTATTTGTTATGTCAAAATGGAGATATTGTGCTTATAAAGACCATCTTAAAAACCTGTTACTTTACATTGCGGATTTAAAGAATACACAATTTTCTAGCTTTTCGGCTAAAATAGTTGATAAGACGCCAAGTCGGCCGGATAATGTGTTAGTATGCCCACGCTTTGACGAAAACTTTTTATACTCTGCATACAAACAATACATGCATGGAAAAGTGTATCAGCGTAAGGAAATAGCAACAGAAGGAGAAGAAAGATCAGAAGCACAAGCACCAAAACATAATAAGTCATTTTGACACACACACGCATATAAACACACAAACGCACAGTGGCACTAACACTCGCAAACGAAGCGACAACGAGTTTTAGTGTAAGCAGAAAGAGTACTAAATTCGGATGAATCGACTGTTGAGTACTTATTAGTTATAGGTTATGCGTATAAGTGGTTAATCAGCGAGGCAACCACTTTCAAAATTACAAGGTGATAAATAAATTGACTGAATGTAGCTTAAACTTTAGAGTGTATGGAAAGCTTCTGTAGATATCCGGTCTATAAAATTATTTTCATAGATCCTGTGTATCTGGGCCTTTAAAACCAACGAAATACGCATATGCCTTTGGGGGCCATATAGACAGAGCGGAAAACTGGCTGTGCGCCATGAAATAGACGGAATACCAGGCCCTCACTTACACAGATACGCGCATAAGCGCTCGAAAAACAGAAACAAACCTCGTGTAAGAGTGTAATACATGCAACAGTCAGACAGCACGCACACCACGACAGACCTAAAGGCCACGGCGAACTCATAAAAACAACGAAACACGCAGACCAGGCGAGAGCAGTGGAAGAGGAAGTGTGCACTGTACAGTAAGCCGTCGGCGCGCGACAGTGTGCGTGCGGGAATGCTTTAGTATGGGTGGGTGGTGAGTGTAATGGCAAACGGCAGCAGCGTTTATTTCGCTCAGTTTTATTTCGTTTTCTCGTCGCAACGCAAGTGCTGGTGAAATCGGTGTGGCAAAAGTTTATTTCAAGTGGATAGAATTAACGCAAAGCCCCGGGTCTCAAGTTGGAGGCGTTCAGCGTAATTGAAACACGCTATAATAAGCATAGAATAATAATTTCAGGTGGAAATATTTTTTTCCCAAAAACATAGCATAGCGAGTGCGGACAAAGTAAAAATAAAAAAACCGAAATGTGAGTTTGAGGGCGAGATCGATCAGTTGCTGTCTCTCTCTTTCTCAGCGCTGCGGATTTGAGCTCTCTGCTTTCAACGATCAATACAGTTACAGTTTGTTATTATTTGTTTTTCATTCTGCCATTTGTATTGCACGCTCTCAGAGGCCGCGCGACGACTTTCTCGAATTGCAAGTGAAAAATTTGTGAATACGAAGCAGTGTGCAAGGCAAGCCACATTACAAATAGCAGTGTGTGTGATTTGAGAGTTTATACCGCACCCGTGGGAGATTTTCACAAGTGCAATTTGTATTTTGCCAGCAGCAAGGCATGTTGCGTGTGGAGCTCCAAGTTTGAAAATAGAAGGCACATCGTGAAACTCCAAATATGGATGCTCAGTTTGAGCACTTATGCCGCATTTGCGCGGCCAACACAAAGAGCAAAACAAACTCAGTGGTCGAGAGTGTGTTTATTTTCAAGACACAAGGCTTAAAGGATAAAATATCGCGCCACCTCTACCTAAATGTAAGTAAATAGAAAGTCACAACACAAACTAAGGCAGTTCGATCGCGCTACGGCATATTTAGTACGGACCCTGGAAAAATACCAAAACTGTTGTGCGCTAGCCCTGGATGTCACCACTAAGTGGAAAGCTTCAAAAAATGTATAGAAATGGATAGGCGTTCATACGCCAGGCCAGAACCTGCAAGCTGACAAAGGAATAATTCATTATTCACTCCATTTTAGGTGGCTGAAGATGATCCCCTGCCAAAAGTTTTGTGTAAGTCCTGTTACCGACAGGTGGAGGCCACGGCATCGCTCTCGAATATAGCCAAACACACTCAGCTTGTGTTCCAGGACTTTTTATTGAGCACACTGGTAAACTTAATTGCAATTTTCTACTTCTGACACCTTAAAGCTCACAAACCAATCTAAACTTTTAGCCAAAGAATGCGAGAGAAGCAGCTGCAGCACGTCTCAGCGTTCCACCCGCCTCCCAGATCCCTGTGCAAAACGAGGAAAACCAGGCGCAAATCGATGAATTCCGACCCATTATGCTGACCCGTGCACCAGAGACTTCTAGCGCAGTGTCAGTGTCCAAGCCCCAGGCGGGCGGTCGCCCTCGGGATACTCTCGTGGTCACCAGTAAATCCAGGGAGTCACGGTTCGACCCGTACTGCGAAACTGGCTTAGCTGGTGGTTCCTCACCTTCTGCCATTGGCAATGCCGCCGAAACAGCAAATAGCAATAATGTGCCGACGCGTCGCAACAGCGTTTTTGTGGATAGTCGCTACGGATCGGCCCCCATGTCAATCGCACAGCGCTCTATGCAGCATCTTCCGTCTTTGGTGCCTCTGAATTTCGAGCCATCGGTTTCCAATTCCACAAAGAGGGGTCTAGAGACGAAGCTATCGCCGGCAGGAGTAATTAATTTCATTCAGACGCATGGACGCATAACTGGGAATGTGCCTGCGGTGGGCAAAGACGACTTAGCAGAAAAAAACAACGGGACGGGTACCAGAAAGGCGTCCACAGCTTCTAATGAGTCAACTTCCAACGTCAGCAATATAGGAATGCTTAATCTTCCCAGCAACGTCTTTCAACAAAAAAGTAGAAATCTAAAAAATACATTGAAAAACATTAAAGCAATACGTAGCGGACAGGTGTCACTGCTTAAGTCGGCACAGAGCCGAAACACAGCTGAAGATATTAGGCCATTGGTTACAACTACCCTGGTACCCCAATATGTAGACGAACCTTCAGTGGAGGAGGCTCTGCCGGAGCACATGATCTTCGCCGCGCCAAAAAAGAAAAAGGAAGATGACGAACTTATTGTCCAGACACCGCCGCCAAAGCTAAAGAAAATTGTGCCCAGTATCCCCAAGACGATGCCTGCAACTCTCGACCTAACTTTATCGATTGATTCGCAAACTAAAGCTCCGTCAAAATCAATACCCACTGTTAAAAGCCTAACTGATGCGATTTCCCTGGGAAGCGTTATAAGGGATCCAGACTTGTTGATGCTTATTCTCAAGGCACTAAAGTGGCCAGTGACAGCAGAAAATTGCGATGAGCAAATGACACGTTTAAAGAGTTCAAAGTTTGCTCTTATTATGTCAGACAATAATCTCCTACAAGACACAGATCTCACTCAGCTGTTAGGGCCATATTTGGCCCCCATGTTGTCGGTTGTTCAACAACAGGACAAACAGTCATTTTCTTCAACTATCGCGTCAACACCTGCCACCAATACTTCGCAGGCGACAAAAGATATACTAAACCTAGCTGACTTATCCAGCGCAATGCCTTACAAGCTGCCGCCAGAGACTTCGGTTCAATTAGTGCCTTCCAGTCCAACTGAGCAAGAACCCCCGTCGATACGACACACCAAGGCAGTAAGCGTTTCACCAGTGAAACGTCCACAAAGAAAGATGCGTGTCCGTGATCTATCGGCTGGTTATCAGACGAGCCTGACCATGACTGCTACAACTTCAAATGCAGCTCATGTTAGTAACGAACTATCCAATATCAACGCAATGCTCATATCACAATTCGGATCAAATCCAGCAGACGCGCTTAACGAGGCATTAGTTTCGCTGCTAAAAAAGCAGCAACAAGAATCGAAAGAGCAGCGGAATACTCGTCGATGGCGCAGTGGTTCTAGCAGCGTAGTTAATTTGGAGGATATTCAGCTGGTTGAGCCCCAACCGTCACTAGAAGCCGATCACTTTTCTTCACAAATCCAACCACCATTAGTTGCAGGAGCACGGCCAATTGTCAAAAGACGGAAGACAGTCATTCAATCGGTAAAACCATCTGAAGTCGCTGTGTCTAAGAAGAGGGAACCATACTCTCTGAAGATGCCAAAAGACCAATGTCCAGAAGTAACTCTATTAAGGCAACTACCAGAAATGGTTACTGAAAAAGGATCATCAAGTAAAGAATGTACTGTCGAGCCTTCCCAGGCACCCACAAGTACCGTTTTGGAAGCCACAAGCGGTTCCAAAGTGCTAGCCGAAAATGCAGAACACACTAAAGTAACTGAGTCCGTCACAGAGATTGAAACGGTTGGGGATACTGAAGATAGCAAAGCAGGCTCCGCAATAATTCGCAAATCGGAAGTTAAAGCTGCGCTTGGCCAAAAGCTTTTGGAGGCGATTGGTCTCCCTCAGCTAGGAAAAGACGTTGCGCCTGAGAGTTCACGCGACACCCTTAGAAGTGCCTTAAAACGTTCATTAAAGCAGGCCCAGGAGCATCAGCAGCAGCTGAAGCGGGGCAAGCAGGAAGAACCAGTAAAGCAACTGGCAGATTCGACGACAAAGCTGAGCGCGGCCGAATCAGCAGATGAGCACAAGAAAGCCATTGCTGAACGAGAGCTTGCTCTCCTAAACCGTGGCTCAAAAGCTGGTGAAGAAAACAAGATTTCGGTTAAAGAGTGAGTTAAACATGTTTTTAAATGGGGATAACGTCTTAAATTTTAATAACATTTTCAGTGATAAATCGGATCGTACCGATGTTAGTTCTTCCTCATCGCGAAACCGCCGAAGCCGTAAATCCAAGGCAAATGCCGCAACCGAGGATTCTGGCGGTGAAGAACAAAAAAGCGATCGGTGGGAAGAAGATGATGACTTACCATTAAAGGCAGATGCAGAAAAAGTATTGGAAGGGAGTAGCAGTGCCAATCGCCCGACCCGCACCAGCAAGACCTTATCAAAGTATTATAAAGGACCTTCTCCTAAATCGCAGCATGCCATGGGTACGCGCTCGACACGTCATCGTTGAGTAGAAAAATGGATTTTATCTATCATATGAAATATATTGGTTAATTTTTGAAAAATTCATGCTGCATAAGTGCCGTCATTATACAAAATTATCTGTGTACAATGTACACGCTAATGTTACATCTTTTTTAGTTATATTAAAACTAACATAAGCTATGTCTATAGTTCACAAATCGTATTAAGTTAAGAATAGTGCAAACTTTAATCCTACAGTTTGTAAATAATAAATAAGAATAGTGCAACTATTTAAAAACGGAACATGTTTTGGAAAACTCTTAATTTGCTTTAATAAGACCTTAAATATTTTTTGAGATTTGTTAAATAAATATGTTTAAATAAACCTTTAAGACTTTGTAAACGTAAAATGCACAACATACTTTAAAGAAACAAACAGATCATATAGGAAAGATTATGTTTTAGATTTAGTTTATTAATTTAGCTGTTGAAGTACAATTTTTATTTTTATTTTTGGTTTATCTACAGAAAGCAATTAAAAAAAATGCGGTGTATATACTTGAACTAGATCAATAATTTTTACCACGCTTACTGGAAGTCGAACAATTAAAATCAGATATTGACCTTCACGGCAAACAATATAAGCTGATGAAAAATTTATTTTGCAGTCTATACAATTTTAAGAAAATGGGATCCACATTATTCTTTTGTTACCCTTGCAAAGAGTATTTTAAGATCAGTAAAAAGTTTGCTGCCGTAGTGTTTTTGGTCAGCATCACTAGACAAGTTGATAAAGCCATATCCTGCTGTCCCGCCGCTTCTACGAAAATTAGACTCTCAGTTTTAAAGCTGTCTGAATACAATTTTTTCGTAAGCTTTTTTCTATTGCAGGTATATGTTGAAAGGATCGTTCCTTCTATACGTTTATTCTATGAAAATCGTTAAAAAGTCGTTAAAGAACTTAGCAATTTTGTTTTAGTTGCAAGGTTATATGATCTTCGCTTTGCCGACATATGCTTGCTTTCTTTCTGTTGTGAGCTAAAATAAAAACATTTTATTGCATTTTATAACAGTTGTAAGAAATTCATTAATTGAAAATGCAATTGACACACTCCTTCGTTTAATGTAAAGTAAAACATTAAGTAGTATTCTGAGAAAAATTAACATATTCATGCTTATTTACGTATTAATATATCTCCGTTTCACCCACACCACGTTGTCTGAGTCTATCACTCATTTGTTGAAAATGTGCAAACCAAAATATCAGTTCGAAAAGCTTCGCGACGGGTAGCGGTTGTTATAATTGAGCATTGCGATTTATTTTTAGATGAAAGTGTCCCAGAGATTCTAAGACTGAAAAACTAGTGTTTATATTTTAATATTAGCATTCATGAATGAAAACTGGACAAAACCTAATTAGCAAACACTTGTAGATCGACTGATGAGACCTGCGATTATGATTTAGTCGGGAAATGCACAAATGTAGCGAAATTTATTTTCTTAAAATCGGTTTGCTTTAGAGGTCAAGATGAACTGCTGCTGTGGAAAACGGAAACGTGGCGAGGAAGGAACCTATAAGCGGTTTATGAACGAGGAGGTAAGTTAATGTACATAAATTAATTGCTGCGCATCGCAAAAGTCGTGGTATTTTATTGGTGACGAATAGCCTTAGCACTTTCGATAACAAAGTTGTGACAGACAACGCCTTTACAGATATAGAAATATGTAGAAAAGTAGGTATGTACATATGTATGAACAATGTATATATATATATGAATGTCCCACGCATAGGAACGTTTGTATGCGTGGACAACGCACGTTATCAAATTTGGAATAGCTATTTTCGGGATCGATAAAACGATTTGAGCCATAGGTGGCCTCGGCCAGACCAGCATAAAAACTAATTCAGAACAGTACGGCATAATAAACTGCAATAGCTACACGAAATTGGTTTCACAAATAGACATCTGTCAAGTACGCGCTGAATCCCACACAGAGAGTAAGAGAACTGAAGAGGCAGAGAAGAGCGTAAGCTTGCCCAGAACCGCATCTGCATCGTGTAAAATCTCTAACCCTATTTTCATTTGGTTAGTATGACGGCACTAATACTCCTGGTCTGCCACTCCGTTCGCGAACTCGTCGATCTCTCTGATGCGCTGTGGCAGAACGCCTTTAATATTGAGCGAAGTTTACACTATTACCGCATCAAGCGACGCTTGCAACTGTTTCGATTTCATTGCCAGCAGTTCTGGTTGCGTCAATCCCTAAATAACTCTGACTCAATGCAGCGGAGGACAGACATCGATTTTGCAGCATTTGAGGCGCATGCAGAATGTAGCCAAAATGTGGATGCCTTTGATAATACAAGGAAAGAGCACCTAAGGTTTCAGCAGTCGGAGGGGCGGCACCAAGCGCCGTTGGATTGCTTCAACGACATCGAGGTGGTGGATGGTAAAGAATTTGAAGTACGTAATCAGAAATCTTTACCGCTATCTTAAAGTGTATTCCTATATGTGTGCCTTTCCAATCGGTGTCAAGCTTTTACATAGAGAGAGGCACCCAGTACATTCTCATGCTTGTACTCACGTTCCTCTCTTTCTGTGCCTTTGCTCTGACATTTAGCGTGCCCGTTAGTAATTCCCATGATTCGCATTGTTAGGGGAGCTTTAAACAGCTGTTCAACACAGTCGCGGAAAAAAAAAGTGTCAGGCAGGCAAGCTTCGATTTTTTTTATACTTTCAGACGAGGCAACTTAAGCAGTTTTCTGTAATTATGTAAAGTTGTTGACATGTTCTACTTTGGCGATAAGCTACTGATACAAGCTGAATCAGCGGCTTGCTTGCTTTGCATTATGTTTGTACATTTATTTTGAATCGGTATACAGGGACTTTTGTTGTGCGAGTTCAAAAAGCTTTTTGGCGTTTTCATAGCGGTGTAGTTTTCGTTCTCTTCGAGCAAGTCATTCGCAGAACGGGAGACAATCGAACAAATAATAATAACGGCCAAAAAGAACTTTTTTATTTTTATTTTTTCTGGCTTCTGAAGTTTGTAGTTAGAACTTTGTAGTCGCAAATTTAGCTCAATATTGAAACTTAAAAGTGAATTAAAAGTGCGCGGCAGACAAGGACGTTGATGAATCATTTTTAACCTAGTGTATCATGTCATGATTGGCGATATAAAGATATTCCTACTTTGACAAAGACGGGCATAAAGTTTTCTAGTTTAAGGTTATTGTCAGCTCCAACGGATTTAAAATGTGTCTAATGGTTTTGTGTGAAAAAATGCTTTGCTGTTGTGCCAAACCGAAAAAAGGCGGCTTGAATGAGGTAAGCACGGAGTGTACATTTGTATGAGGTTTTTCCTTCACCTTGTGTAGAAACTAAATGTTGTTATATGTAGGAAATGACTAATTATAAAAAAGATCTCCATGGAATAAAATTGGAAATTCAATAAAAGAAAAACAAACATATTTTCAACACTAAATGAATGAATGTTGATGATAAAGAATTAACGTACATTTAAGCATTAAATCGATTACATTGTAATTAAGTTGGCGTCCCATATATGGTGCTAGATTTCAAAGTCAGTAGGCCCGGCCACTTGCTATATTTCAACCGATTGAAAATATAAAAATGTCTGTTCTTGACATTTTCCATGAACTCGCGAAAAAAGAATTCAGTTGCATTATTTTTAACCTATGGTTTTAATATTTTGTTCATGGAATGCACATTGTAGGCCTCATTCTACGAATATGCAGATGCAGTGCCAAAATACTTCAACGACCAAATTGGCCAAATAAGCGAAGGCATTAGTTTCACCGTTACCGGTTATCTAGCAGTAAACTGCGAGAGGTATGTTAAATGAAAAGTCGATGGAACTTATTTTTAAACTGTAACCTATCCTCCTCAGATTCTCCATCAATCTTGTTCATAACAACGAGACTCGAGATGTGGCGCTTCACATTAATCCACGGTTGCCCCAAAACTATATTGTTCGTAACACCAAAGTGCAGGACATATGGGGCAGCGAGGAAGTTTCCTCGGCATTGCCCTTTCTTTTAAGTCGCGGCGACAAGTTCTTTATTCAAGTACTTGTTACTGATGCGTGCTATATGATATCGGTAAATGGTCAGCACTTTGCAACATACACTCATCGAATTCCCTATAGAGATGTCCGAATCCTGGAAGTCAAAGGCGATGTGGGTAACGTAGAAATGCAGCGAACTTTGGTCTTAAGCTATCCTCAACGACTTCCCCAGTCGGAGGTGAAAAACATTGAGCTCCACATAGATAATGATGGTAATGAAATTGATTCTAGCGTCGAGGAGACTGTCAAAATACCTCATGAGTGGTGCCTTATTAGCGCCCCGATTACACAGTCGGGCAGTTCGCCAAAGAGTACCAACAGCTTAAATGATCTTGCGCTTACCTTGCCTTATTATGGGGCACTGCCGCCAAATTCGTTGGTCGAAGGTCGATGCTTAAAGATTGAAGGACGAGTTCGCCTGCTGCCGCACTCTTTCTATATAAACCTACAAAAAGGGCAGGATATTTGGCCACATCCACTCATAGCATTCCACTTAAATCCACGCTTTACGAAAGCAAGCAGCGGAGCCATCGGAAAGGCGGTGGTGTGTCGTAATGCCTGGCTTGATGGTGGTTGGGCACAAGAGGAACGTTCTGAGTTGGACACAAACTTCCGTCCCGGTCGAACTTTTAGTTTGGCCATCGTGTGTACCAAAACTGCATATGAGGTGTATGTCAATCGGATATTTATGACGGATTTTAAATATAAAGTCAGCCCTGGGCTGGTTGACGCCGTCTACATACAAGGTGATGTTAAACTATGGAATGTTACGCTGGAACAAAACCCACTTATTAAGGGCAAGAATGTGCGCGTCTATCACAACCCTTTGGACACTTTTGAGTTCTAGATATTTGTGGCTTCAAAAACCAGCCTAAATGGTTATATATTTTTATTTTTCTTGTCTCAATAGTTAAGCGACAATAACTAAGTTATAGGCAGTTTATTAATAATCATTTTTAAATAATGTAACATTTTGTTAACAATTAAAGTTACGGGAACGACACCCAAATTTTACTTTACTTATTTGGGCGCATAAAATAGTTAAAACATTTGAAATTTGTTTATGTTTTGAATACATTGGGCATCTTTTATAAAAAAATTTAATCTGTCAATTTGAATGTTGTAAGTAAGCCAAGTATCGAAATTCTGATCTCAAAGCCGATTTATTAAGTCCGAAAATTCTGGATTTTAGTACGATTTAAGTACTAACTAAGTTCAATTGCTCTTAAGTTTGGACATGATTGTACTTAAAACAAGAATTATTTTTTGCTAAAATGAGAATTTCGTTAGCATGATAAAGCTATCCGCATGTAACTTTCCTAAACGTTGTCTATTTATTGCAGGCAGTATATAAGTCGGAACGAGCCGGATCGGACGACTATATCCCATGGGAAGACTTAAATAATAAAAAAATAAAAAAAAAAATAATAAAGTTAATTCTTTTTGACACAGTAATAATTTGATAGTTCAGAATAACGCTTTTGATTTTGTTCAAATCGGTAAACGATATCATATATCTGTCATAGGAACGATCGAATAATTGAGCTGAAAATCATGATTCTATGATTCAATATTTTTAAACAAATAAATCAAAATTTAAAAGCTTTCAAAAACATTTCATTTTTGAAATATCTGCAAGGGTATATGAACTTCAGCTTGCCGAAGTTTGCTTCCGTTCTTGTTTTATTTTTTTTCTTTGCATCTACATTATTCGATGTCTAAAAAACAAAACACAGAAATTATGTTTGCATAAATTAGCATTATGTATATTAAAAAGGGTCACATTCTTATTTTAATAATTATCTAAAGAAAAACCGACTTTTGGCCAAATTTCGGGCCCACTAGCCCAGTGTGCTATGCAAAATTTAAGATCATCGTGCTTAAAACAAGAACGAACGTCCTTAAATTCAGCACTGTTTTTTTTGAGTGTGGCTGAGTGTCGTTTACTATAGCGTCAAAATATATATGTTTTATATATATATAAGTCGGGACGAGCCGGATCGGACGACTATATCCCATGGGAAGACTTTAATAATAAAATAATAAAAAAAAAAAATTAAGTTGTTTTATTTTTTTTCTTTGCATCTACATTATTCGATGTCTAAAAAACAAAACACAGAAATTATGTTTGCATAAATTAGCATTATGTATATTAAAAAGGGTCACATTCTTATTTTAATAATTATCTAAAGAAAAACCGACTTTTGGCCAAATTTCGGGCCCGCTAGCCCAGTGTGCTATGCAAAATTTAAGATCATCGTGCTTAAAACAAGAACGAACGTCCTTAAATTCAGCACTGTTTTTTTTGAGTGTGGCTGAGTGTCGTTTACTATAGCGTCAAAATATATATGTTATATTTAAGGTAAGGAATCGATTATTTTTAAATTTAATAACTATCTTATTCAACTTTAATCGTCGAGTTTGTCATAGTTATGCACAGACGTTGAAAATGGAAAGCAACTTTATGAGCGTCTATCCTGGAGCTGGGACCGTGGCTTTAAGGCGCGTCATGGATGCTATGTCGTTATTCTATGAAAAGCGTTCAGCTGCACACCGGCGCAAACACTTTATGGTTATACAATGTCCACGGCCAGGACTGTGTTTCGTCTTTCACGGAATGATTCTTAGTGCATGTGAGCATTTTGCCATAGATTTTCTGACAAAACAGGGAAGTGAAATATGCGACGACTGTGATGTGCTGCTCCAAATAGGATCACGACTTCCTCAAAACTATATTACGCGCAACTCACGGCTAATGGGAAAGTGGGGCCCCGAGGAGAATTCATCATATCTAACATTTCAACTGAACCGTGGAAAATCTTTTTGGATGCAAATATTGCTTACTGAGGAGTGCTTTTTCATTTCAGTGAATGGCTTTCATTTTGCAAAATATATTCACCGTATGCCTTATCGGTGGCTTGAAGCTGTAGACGTTCGTGGGGATGTTTCCGATATCGTAATCGATACATACTACGTGTCAGAGTATCCTATACGCCTAACCCACTCATTGCCTCGACCTATTCCATACCTATACGATACGGCAGTTACAAAATTTCTCCAGGATGGACAGAACCTACAAAGCGAATGGATTGTCTTGTCTTCTCTAGCAAAAATGTCATCTAAAAAGTACTTGTATAAGACAAGCCTTCCCCTTCCCTTTTATGGAAAGCTGTTGGAAGATCAGATCCTCGTTGACGGATGTGCACTTCGAATCGAAGGACGCGTACGTTTAATGCCCCAAAGGTTCAGTATAGCGTTCCAGAAAGGACAGGAAATTTGGCCGCAACCGACAGTTTCGTTTTATTTTAGCCCCTGCTTCTTGCGAAGTAGACATGATAAAATCGGTAAGGCTATAATCACAAGACGTGCCTATTTAAATGGTGAGTGGGTGAACTGTACAGTGTCCCGCCTAAATACAAGTCTTAGACCAGGCGGCGCCTTTGTCATAGTAATTGTATGCCGAGATAGCTACTACGAGATTTTTGTAAACAACAAGTCCTTGTTTCATTTCAAGTACCAAATGAAGCCCGATTGTATTGATATTGTGAATATCCGTGGAGATATTAAGCTTTGGGAAGTGGTAATCGAATCCAGCAAAATGGTTAAAAAGCAACAACGAGGTAATGAAATACACTTTGCCAGATGATTTTGCTACTTTTAATTGCAACGTTCTTTTAAAGGCCGTATGGCTGTGGAGCGAGCTATAAGTGCCTGGAAGCGCACAGGAGACCCGTAACTTAAAACAAAACTATTAATAGCCACACCCCTTCTGGGTTGTTTAATTATTAAACCACTATTCGAAAAACTTGCTTATCAAATTTATTAAAACCACGTCGTTACTCGTCAAGTAAGAGTGCATAGTGTATTCGTTGAAAAGAATGTAACAAATAAACGTTTCCCGACTCTGTAAAGTATACATATTCTTGATCAGGATAAATAGCCAACTCAATCTTGCCATGTCTGTCTGTTACATTCTTTTTAATGAATACAAGATACCCTTTACTTTTTCAACTCCGGAAGGTTTAACTATTAAACCACTATTCGAAACCACTTGTCTATCAAATTTATTAAAACCTCGTCGATGGTTTGGGGTCTTATTCCGTTAAATAACGTTTTTCACCCGTTTTTCAAGCCAATTTTATTTTTTATCTCCAGTTCTGCTAAGGAGGTTTCCGAATATAGGCGCTAGAGCCCGACAAAGTTTGAATAAATTGGTAAAACTGAAAGTCCGACAACATAAATTAATTCTTAAAAAATACACGCCTAAAAACCGAAAATAGTTTTATTACTATATCTGAAGATGGAACATTCTCGAATCTATTAAGCTAATAACTTCAAAAATCAGCCGGTAAACCGATTAACTAAAAAAAAAAAAGTGTTTCGCTTTCACCGCCCTTTCTCCTTTCCTTAAGTCTTGGTCTGAAATTCCTTTAGTTATAGATCGTGTACTACTCGTTACGATCGGTTTAATAGTTCTTAATAGTCGGGGCATTCGACTATAGCGTTCCTTCTTGTTGCAAATTGCAATGTTAGCCAAGGCAAAACAAAGGACTTCAACAATATCCAAATAAAGAATTTTGATTCGATCTTTACCTACCAAACACACATGGCTGCACCAAGTACTCTGCAACTAAAATAGGTCTGCGCTCTGGAGTTAAGGCTTAGGGCACCGCGCAGCGCCCAGCACATAAATGTCAATGTGCTGTCCACGTCAAGTGAGCGTCTGCCCATAAGCAGCACGGGTAGCAAAAGTAGACGCCGCTTTGCCAGCCAGTCGGCGCTTCTGGCCCCTTGCAGAGCCTCAGAAATTGATTATTAAAAATGATAATCGATTAAGGACTCAGTATGAGGTTGTCCTCAATTCACGTTTATGTCTACATGTGTTTCCCTAGACAGTTGACATTGTTTTGTCATGGCCAGCAAAAAGCGGCTAAATAAGCCAAGCCTGAAAATATTTCCCAAGGAAATATGCAGGCGCTTGACAAGAAAAAACAAATTATTTATGGTTCAAGTTTCTTCGAGTCACGCATGTCCTGGACCATAATGCTAATGAAATGGATTACTTATGACAGAGTTTGAGTTCGAATTTCGCTAAACAGCATCACTTGGCAAGTTGATATTGCCATGTCTGTACGTTATAAGAGAATAAAGATATATTTATATTTTAGGTCCAATATTAGGCACAACAATAGGTACACATTCCTAAGTAAATTTTCCATATTATTTCCGTTCCTAATGGAGTTTGTATAAATTGTATTTGTTAAAAAAAAGCGTTTCCGACCCTATGAATATTCCTTATCAGGATCAATAGAAGAGTCGATTTAGCCATGTCCGTCTGTTTGTCGTTGTATGCTTGAGCACTTAATATGTAATTAATGAGATATAAGTTTAGTTCACGAAAACGGCGTTCCCTTAAGTTTGAAGAATTCGCAGTAAAATTGAAAACATTCCGACAAAAAACGACCAATCAACTGGCATTAAATTGGGCTGACGGGCAGAGCTGAGCTGAGAAATAATCAGTAACAAATGCATTCGCACCAATTTACAACATGATGTTGTCCTCGCAGGCCTGCGCCTCTTAACCAGCCGACGCAAAATAAGTAAAGCTTATCAATATTCTGACTGTGTACTCGTGTCACACAGAACACTGCGCAATCAATGCCTCCGCGGTGCGGTGACTTTGGGTAAATTCTAAATTAAACTTCAATTGAGGTTTTGTCCTCTGTTCCTTCTGTTTTTCCTTGGTGTTACTGTGCCTTTGGGCCTTCCACAGCAGCTGCCACTGCCGTTTGTTTGAAATGGTCAACGGAATGCGACCAGTTTTGCCGAAGTAAGCATCCAGCGAAACAAACTGTTCGTTGCCATGAAGGCCGAATTGCAAATCGTCGAAAAACAAAGTTTATCGAAAAATTGGTGCGTGGAGCTGGGACTGCTGGGGACGCTATTGGAAAAAAAAGTCGCAAAATCAGTCACTTTTTCCAGTTTGCAGCGCATAGCATATATGATCATGTGCATGCGCTAATCCAGTTGAGTCAGACTAACTGATCGGAAGGCAGTGTCAAAGCGAGTTCGCACTGTCAGAATCAATTACGTACCAACGAAATGACAGTAGCCTTTTATGTGGACCTTGGATTAGGAAGGACACTTTAAGATTGGAAGTGCGACTTGGGGCGAAATCCATTTATAATTACAACTGTTACTCGTAGAGTGTGTGATAGAGTATGTTGTGTTCGTTGAAAAATATATAACAGGTGAACAAGATCACTAGCCGAGTCGATCTAGCTAAGTTCGTTTGTCTGTCCGTATGAACTTAACGAGTTTCTTTTTTTTTTGTATTTATTAAAATAAAATGATTATCCATTGTAAACATTGCAATCAAACTTATTTATTAAAATAAATAAATCGACGAAGGCAAGCTTCGAATGTTTAAATATTTTAATTTGCATTTCAGTCTCACTGTCCTTGCCCACTGATGTGCGCGCTGAATTCGCAATACGGGAAGATGCCGGTTATTTTTCCAAAAAAAAAACATTTAGAGCTCTCGTTTCTGCTTTAAAAATGCTGTATTTATACCGGCATGTTTGAATGTGTGCTTGTCCAACTAAGGGACAAACGAACAGACTGAAGCATCGGCTCTCGATTTCTCAGAACATCGCCCGAGATCAATCTTACACTCGTTTGATTGCATATTTTTATATGGTAGTTGGACACATCGTTCGTTTGCATCCTTTTTCGGTGTTGCCGTTGCCATGCGGTCCACCAGCAGGCAGTGGCGTCTGCGTCTGTTTCTTCGCTAACTTGTTTTCTGGTATAAAGCAGGTCGTTCAATTTTCGGAGCTCAAGAATTTCAGTAGCATAATTTCGACCAGACAATCCCTAACAACTGAGTTCATAACTATTTATATTTGATTCAAGGCAGCGTAGTATAAATGCGGATAACAAACTAGAAAAATTAACAATGTAAAACTTTAATACAAATGGCATTCGAAATTAACACTAAAAGGTTATAATTTTGTGATCCATTTATAATAATGCCCCAAAATATTACCATTTTAAAACAAAAAGTTTTTAATGTTTTCCCTTAATGGTAAGAATATCTTAACTTTAGTTTTCCATCGAAATTTTGTTTTCGGCAAGCTGAAGTTTAAATATTCTTTAAATATGTTTACCAACAGTGAAACTATGATGATATTCCGCTTAACTATTCGATCAATTGTTTCCATAGCATCTATACGAGAACGTTGTCCGCTTTTATTTAAATAAAAATTAAAAAAAATTCTATAATAATAAACGAGATAGTCGGCCGATTTTTATAAAACTAAAACCGAAATTCTAAAATTTTAAGCCAAATAATATTTACAAAAAAAAATGAAAAACATCGAATTTTATTTGCTTATACCCTTGCAGAGGGTATTATAATTTCAGTCAGAAGTTTGCAACGCAGTGAAGGAGACATCTCCGACCCTATTAAGTATATATATTCTTGATCAGCATCACTAGGAGAGTCCGTCCATTTCCGTCTGTCCGTCCGTCTTTCAGTCTATCCGTCTGTCCGTCCGTTTTTACGCAAACTAGTCTCTCAGTTTTAAACTTTCTCAAAAGTTGTCTTTCTATTGCAGGTAGTATATAAGTCGGAACGAGACGGATCGGAAGACTATAGCATACAGCTCCCATAGGAACAATCGGAAAAATAAATTTTAAAAAATTATAACTCTGCTGTTTTTTAATTTTTTTTAGTTATTCGACATATAGTAAAAGTTAAATATTTCAGAATTACGGTTTAAATATCATTAAAATGACGACTATATCAGGTAGATCCCATGGAAACAATAAACTCTTCTGTTTTCTAATTTTTCTTTTTTATTTTTTTTTGTCGTAATATCAATTTGACAGCTCAGAATTACGCTTTTAATTTTATTAAAATCGGAAAACGATATCATATAGCTGCCACAGGAACTATCAAATAATTAAGCTGCAAATCATCATAGCTTCAATGTTTTTAAACATATACGCAAGTAAATCATAATTTTAATGTTTTCAAGGATAATTAGTTTTTGCAATAGCTGCAAGGATATATGAACTTCGGCTTGCCGAAGTTTGCCTCCTTTCTTGTTTTTTTTTTATTTTTGTTTACGATTGTTCCAATGATATATGATGATATATGACATAGTCGGCCGAATTTAACAAAATTAAAATTCGGTAGTATTTATTGTGTTTTATTTGTAAGATGATAATCCGATTTAGCAGGGCATATTGCAAAAGTCGTATAGAAAGGGTGGCGCCATTGCTTTTGCATGACCGTCCAAGCTGATTCTTTTTCACTGGGATGGTAAGAATTTAGCGATAGCAATGCAATTAAAGTGGATACAGATGGTTGCAGTAGCAATGTGTAAATGTAGTTGCGCAAATAGGTGGCGTCAGCTTGCCTATACGGTAAAGTGTCGATTGAACTAAACTGCTTTGACAGGATTCATTATTCAAGATAAGAGGATGAGAGATGCGCAACACTGATGTGATGTCACAATTACCAGAATGTCTGGTTACTTTAACAAAATAAACAGAAAATGAAGTGCTGCCTTCTGGTGGTATTCTAGAGACCTAGGATACCAAAATCTTAAGTTTGTTTGTTATTTGAGCTTGGTATGAATGGAATAGCAAAAAACAGCTTCTAAAACGTTACTTATTCATCTCGCAATTTATTGTACATATTGCATCAGTTTTATTTATGACGCACTTATGTTTTCCGGATATAAATTATTTTACTGAGACATTCCCAGCACTTGCAACACTACAGTTGCTTTCGTAGTAACTATAAAAACTCAAGGGACGCAAGCAAGTATATGGAGTATACCGAAAAAATAATATACAAAAATAATTATAAATAATTATATTGTGACTGACGACCTATTTTCAAATCCTTGAAAGTGTTACTTTCCGTTTCCGACCCTATAAAATATATAGATTCTTGATCAGCATCATTAGGAGTGTCCGTTTATTATTTTTAAAATTGGACGACTCATATAGCTCCCAACATTCGGAATATTAAGAAAATAAATGAAAAAAATTTTAACATTGTATTTAATTTTTGCAATGTCTGCAAGGGTATAAAAAAGCAATCGAAGACAGGTATGCTGTTTTTAAATAATTGCAAATTACGTGACAATTGGTCGGCAATGTGTGTCTCACATCACAAATGGTTCAATAATTAGTCAATGGAAAAATCAAAAAAAAATCCATTGTGAGTTGCAGATTAACTTCAGACGCCACTCTTGATTTAATCAGATGTAATATTGTGCCTTAGGGAAATTTAGATTTATGTAAGTTTCTTATACACGGTTAGATATGTGCATTTTATTTTAAAATATTTAACACGACAATTGCTAGACTTACATTTGGCATGCAATAAAAAGTAGCCGTCGCGCCGTGTCGCCTAATAGCTTTCCTTTCTCTCCTTTATTTTATTTTTTTGCGTTTAGCTTGGTCAACTATAGCACTGCCACAACCCCGACAGTCTCGTTTTATTTTAAAATTGTACTCTGCAATCTAGGCGCCAACCAATCGTGTACGCGTTTGTGTCCGACGCCAAAACACATAAAGTCTGATTTTTTCCTACCTCACACTTTCCGCGCAGCGAAAAGTATTTTGCATTTCTAAACAATATGCTGGCTTCTATTTTAAGCCTTGCTTTTATAACGAGTTGTACTTTTTTGGTTAATTATCAAAGTAGTGCAGGCAGCAGTAATCGTGCTAATTTTTACGCATATTTAATGAAAATATCACGTTTGTACGATCAACATGTGATGCCAAGACGATACGTAGTTATTTGGCTCACCCTCGCACCAACGCGTTGTGGTGCACACGCGCAACCCAAAATAGACGTTGCCCACACCTGTTACAGGTGAGACAATATTTGACGTCTACTATACCTTAAAGCTGCAACTACAATGGACATGGTATTTTTAGACGTTTTAAAGCCAATATTTGCGAAACAATTTCTCAAATTGCTCCGACTAAAACAACATCTCGTCACGACATATGATGCACCGACTTTCCATAGTTTATTTTATTTTTATTGTTTACACAAATGCTAATTTTTGCTTCGGTACAAGCAGTCGACACATTTTGTTAAGGACACCTATTCAGGTGGCAAAAGATGTCCACTTCTTTAATGTTTTTGGGCTGTCAAAGTAAACAAGTAAGCAAAGTAAAAACAACAAGCCAAACAAATAAAAACTGAAATATAAACTTGACTAAATATCAAATACAGGGATACGTATTCCAATTCGGCATTGTGTTGGCTGCCTTCAGAAAAAATACAAAAATTATAAAGTATATAATCTTGATCAGCATTACTAAGATAGGCGATCTAGCCATGTCCGTCTGTCTCTTCTACGTAAACTACTCTCTCAGTCTTAAAGCTGTCTACATGAAACGTTCCCAAAAATTGTTTTTCTATAGCATACAAGCGCCATCAACATACAAAATTTCTGATATCAAATTTTGTGACGAAAAATGAATAAACATTTGACTTATACAAAATACTTCTTGCTCTGATCTGAGAAAAAATACCATTTTTGTTGCTTAATAACATTCGAAAATGTTCTTTCAGAAACAAAAATATATACGTATCAAATCAAATACATTTTTAACGACATTTTGCACTATTACCGCTAAATAAACTGTATTTTAAAAAGTCGTAGAACAAATTATTCAGGGATTCTAAAAGAAGTCCTTACAATTTTTTGAAACTGTCACACTGACACCCAAAAATGGAGAGAGTACGATCGAATTAACACATACGATTTTCAATTCTGCGGCTATATATAGTCGCCTATGCACAAACTTCTGGTGCTCATCGGCACTACATGTACGGCCGTTTATGATGACTTTTAGTTCTTCCAAATATGGTTTAATTGTTTAATATTTCAGAAATTTAAGTTTTAAATTTCATTAAAATCGGCCCAATACATCAACCGAAGTATTTAAAAAAATAGATGAATAAAAACATTTAACTTCTTTTTTTTCTTTAAATTTCAAACATTTCTGTTGACCATAGTAATTGTTTGAGACTTAAGAATTAAGCTTTTTATTTTGTTTAAGTCAATGTATTCAAGCATACACGCATATGAATCAAAATTGAGATGTTTTTAAATAATTTTAATCGGAAAATCATCACAGCTTTCCTGCGCTATAGGAACTAAAACGGATTATAGTTGCAAGGGTATATAATCTAAGTTAGCTTCATGCTTTTTTGTTTAAATAGCCAAACTCTGGCATTAAGCCATTTTAGGACGCAAGCTTTTCGAGGGCCACCCTGTTTCTTATTAATGTTGAACAGCTGAGTAAGACGGTTCATTGATTAAATGATTGGTAAAAAATCTGTTCAACTGTTATAATACTGTATATATAAAACTTTGCTTAAATAGGTTTAAGAACAACGAACATGGTGATTTGGGTATACTGAAATAAAAGCCAGTGCAAGCTTAACCACCTGACTTTTGTTGAATAACGCCTATGCTTTAGTTATTATATGCTGATCAGAAACTGCTGAAGGTAACCTGTTTTCTATCGGATTTTAAGCTGATGTAATTTGTGCTGGATATTGCACTGGGTCAACTAGATTCAGGCACTTTATTATTCATTTGCATAGGTAACCAAGCTGTGTTGTTTCTAAATACGTCATGGGTGCGCATGTACTAACTGTGATATCGGTAAACTTTGCGCCTGCTTGATAAGCTGACAAACATATTTCTGAACCTGATAAGGGGTCTGTGGTGTGCCAAAACGCATTTATAATAACGTAGATGCGTTCAGATGTACTCGGATTGATCGCCCGCCGTTCTGTGCGCACCTGTTGAGTTTATAATACCACCAAATAGCTTGTTGCAAACGATAAGATTATTTAACGTATAGACATAAATTACTCCTTAGCATCGTCACCTCCATTTGGTGTTTGTGCTTGCTTGCAATCGTCAGTGCACTCGTACCAGAGTGACTAATGGATCATCGTCAACCCCATACGGACTTTCGCGAACAATTTACAACACAACCCGAAAAAAATATTAAATTTCCTTGACAGTCAGATTTTTATATTTTCCTATTCTATGGCACTTATGCGTATGAATATCTACATTGGGACAGTCTAATTTGTATAAATATTTTAAAACCCTACTCTCACGGGCTTTACTATGTGCATTAGTGCAATTAAGGCATTTGTTAGAAGAAATGCGTTTAAGCTCCGCGAATTGCCTTGAAAGTTTATCACTCATACGATCTGTTGCTGAAAGTTTAAACCCATTATGTAACGCCTAAAGCTTAAAATATAATTTCAATAACATTTATTGCACACCAAAATCTACAATAATAAAACCGGTGAAAGTAAGTTTTTTTTACCACCCCATGTATGTATATAAAACAATGAGATTACAAATTGGGAGTTTAAGATAATTGGACTTAAATAAGTATACACAGAATGAAATATTTGAGGTTTTTAAATTTAGTTTGGTGGATAAACCAAACTACAGCTTCTTTACGACAGCATGAAAATATTCATAAACATTATTTTTTTTAATTTCCGCTATCCATTTGCAAATAAAGTAATCTAGTTGATCGCATAACTCACATATATAAAAAACGTAGTTTATTGCTTGTCAAAAACATTGTATAGTTTTCCAAGAAGGTGCTTAGTTTAGAGGTATCTGTAAAAATACATAATTTTATTCATAATAAATCCTAAATTGTCTAAAAGGTATAGTAAAATGTACCCATTTTGGCAAAAGTTCCTCTTATAATTTTAAATTTGTTTAGTGTTTTAAATCATAAAAATAGGAGTCCTGTTTAAAACAAAAATCTTGATAACATTATTGTCATTTAAAGTTTTAAGATAACGATTACGATGTCTTGTCTTTTCAATTTGTTGGTGTTGACTATTTTCTGTACCTGCTGGTACTTATTTTTTAAAAATATCAAAATATGGTTCATTAAATATGAATGCATACTAAAAAGTATATTTCGCACATTAATGGTTTCCCCTTTTATCCACATAAATCTTATCCAGTTTGTATAAATAAACAAAGCCTTGAAAACTTTTAAAGCTATATGGCCACTTGTGGACTCAACTATTTTTAACAGTAGGAATGCTGTATGCAGGATTATCCTTAGCTTAAGCAAACTTGATGATTAGTAACAGTAGCTGTAATCAGTCGCATTAATAGTCTTAACATGTGTCTATCGACTAAACTGGACAGATCACTCGTCCTTCTTCCGTTTCACCTTTCCTTCTGTCTGAATGGTTGACGTTACGGCTTCCAAGCACTCTGCAATGGATGGCTCCGATTGATCAGCACTATAGTCCTCGCCAGCCATTCTGCTTAACGTCAGTATATAGGAACAGGCCACTCGAAGCACGGAGAGTTTAGAGAGTTTTTGTGTACTGGCGTAAGCTGGAACGGCTTGACGGAGCGTCTCGTAGGCGGCGGATATTGTGTGGACCCGGGTCCGCTCACGAGCGTTTGCCTCGATCCGCCGCTCCCTCGTCATATTTTTGTAATTGCGTTGATGTTGTTGAGGTCGCGATATAGACATTTCAAGTGCTAATCCCGCCTTGCATAGATCTTCATCGCTAAGACTGACGTCCAACACTGTAGATGACGTTGATACATTTGGCGTCTTTTTTTGCAACACCTTTCTGGCAGATTGCTGTTTTCCATTCAAAGTTGCAAAAATCTCAGTTTTTAAAGCAGTATTATCGACGCTTTGATTCTTTTTGCTCACTAGTGCAAGTGGTTCTAGCTGTTCTGGATGGGCTAGAAACGGTCTGTGAAGAGTAGTTACCCCTGGATGCCGGACAAATATGTGAGCCGGATTCGGCATAATTTCCTGCACCGAGCCTAACGTGGAAGGCAAATAACTGTTGGGTGGTGGAGAGTCTATGACCGGAGGTGACAGCACTACCGCCGAATCAGCAGAAGAGGTATAGCGTATACGTTTTTTCAACGGACCCGTAGCATTCATACTCGCATTGCACGAAGGGCCAGGCAACGAACTAGAGGTGGTTGTAGGCAAGCCAACCACTTTTGAGGGTTCCGTACTCTTCCGTTTGTTACGTGTAAGTGCTATTGGCTTAGAGTCCGCCGAGTTGTCTGTTCCTTTTGATCCAATGTCGGGACTGCCACTGAGCGCGTGCTCGTGCGCCAGGTCCTCACCGCCTTCGCTTTCCGAACTTGCGGAACAAAAACCCGCATCACGGTCGTTGGAATTGGGTGAATCTAAAATTAATAAAAAATTAAAGAGTTAGTTGTCTTCTGTCTGTGACGTTTTACGCCAAATCGGTTACGAATTTTTTGGTATTTTGGATTAGCAAATTCAAAAAACCCCTGTTTTCGCGGAACAGACTTGCCGAATAGTGTCTTAGCTGCCATTGTACGTACCCCTTTAGCTTTTCAAATGTTATTATCTACTAAATCACAAACTACTATTTTTTTTTCAAGCTTGCTTTTAATTTTTATCGTACTCATTGTCCTGTTTACTATGCTTTATTTTTAATCTATTTAAGACGCCAAGTACAATCGACGAAGACGATAATGTTAAGTGAAATTATGTATTGCTCACAAAAACGAAACCTGTTTCACACCCGTCGGTTTACCACTGACCTCCACAGGTACTAAAGTGCTTAAACGCAGCTTACTTGTTAAAAGTTATTTATTTCAGGTCTGGCGAATAAAGTCAGTTCAAGTTCAGCAGCAGACAGCCACTGCATCAGGAGCCAACAACCCGGTTAGCAATTTATAAAATCAGAAAACAAATAAGCGATCATATATGTGTGTCTTTTTTCGCGATTACAACTGCAAGTGTAAGCTCAGAATTCAAGAGTAGAATCTTTCACGTCTTACATAAGTATTTCGATATGTTCGGGAGTAAAAATATATAATTTTCTCCAATAGCTAATTACAGTAGCAGCTGTCAGTTCGGCAAATCTAAATGAGTGCTTGCTTTTTTGCTTTGCAATTTAGAACGCCGTATACACAGACGGCAAACAAAATTTGTTTAACATTTATCTGAGTCGGTCTGGACATTCGAATAATATACACATTACGGAAGGTTTGCTTTTTGCATGTTGACTTAACTATTTATAAGCACATTATCTATTCTAATTTTAGACTGATAAACAACGAAACTAAATTCAAAACAACTGACTGACATGGCGGCCACAAAATCAGGCTGTACAAACAACAGCAGTGGTTTAGCTCCAGCTCCATCCCCTGTTTTAAGCGGTTTTTATACTCAGTATAAAATTTATAATTAGACAAATGTTTATGGTACCTTACGCCGTCTTCGTCATTTGCAAAGTCTAAGCTAAAACACCTGTGCAAGAGTTTACTTTGTTAACGTTTTCAAAATTTCCGTAAATTATAGTAGTATGTATTAATCTGGCAGTTTGTAATTATATTTACTTGCCATGGTGTCATCGAATTAAAATAAATATAAATGTTTATAGACGTTTATCCCCGAAATAACATATCATTCCAGACTAAGTACTAATATACATTTTCGATTTTGTTTTCCTTCCTCTTGTTTGGTCAGAAATCTTTTAATTTTAATGCATCTGATCTGTCTCCGTACCTTAAATCCATTCTTAAAACTTCTGCGTAGAAATTGGCAACGGTTTTCCCGTTATTCGCCTTTTTTTCTAAGAATGAATACCCTCCCGTGGAAATCCGCTAAAACCCACTTAAAAGCCGCAGACATTAACTGTCAGAGGCATCAGAAAATCCCATATTCACGCCAAAAGTCATCGAAAGGTTATCATCACAGGCGGCTTTTGGCTGGCGGTCGGTCCACTGGGAAGCATTCCCTGTGTGGGAAGCCTCGTCTTATCAAAACATGAGCATATACTCGTACGGAGATAAATGCGACTATATGGTGTATATTGTAGTAAAATGACGCATCACTTTTATGAATGAATCGCAAAAACTCAACCAGATGATGCAGCATGCTGGATCCTGTAGAGTGACCAATTAGATGTCCTACCTGAAGTTATACCAAGTTAAGATTGGATCCTATTAAAAATATTTTTATTAGATTATTGTTTTGTTTTTGACTATGACCACAGTAAATATAATTGTTTTAAAGCGCGGTCAATAGAATCCTATCTTAACAGTTGGCCACTGTTGACTATTTCATTTCGAAATGTTAATTATTAACAGTGCATAAAATATAAAACATGAAAACAAAACAGTACAAAAATTGGGTACAAGTTAAAGACCAAACTAGATATATAAAATCAATTTTTGTGTAAATCAAACTATTAGGTTTACTTCTGGACGCTTTACAAACAGCAGGCGGTGGGGAAAAAGGATACATATTGAGAGGCCAAGTGTCACTCCAGCTCCACAAACAGACAAATGTTCAATATTTCTGTCGACTCGTCGTCTCAAATTCTGTACAGCTCGTAAAGCGCCTGGCGAGCATATGCGCCACGACCACTAAGCTGAAGTACGATGGCGACAAATAGTTGAATAGATATACGTATATGTTTGCATCGAAATTACCACCCTCAAAAAACTGCTCATTTTACGATTATACAGCATCGTCTGAGGCGTTACGAGCCTAGAGTCCATTGGATGGAGTCTCCCCACTAAAAAAATATGTCGTCAGATATCCGTTTCTCCATAACTGTTTTGCCACGAGGCTTTGGCCCACCATTACCTTGTTTAATTAGAAAACTCAAAAATTATTGTTATTGGCAATTATTATATTATTATCCGACTTCAACAAAAAAAAACCTTAAATGTACAACAGAGGTAGCATTGTCTTTTACTTACCTTTCATAATAATAGCTGCTAATTCCAATGCGTTTAGATGCATAAAGAGTTTTTCTGGGTGGGTATTCGCCATAGTCGCAATGGCAATAATGAGGAAGCGCGTAATCCAAAATTGGTACAACTCGGTTTTAAACAATGCTTTGCAGTAAATATTATTAATTTATTTGCAAAGACTAATTTGATATCAATAGACACTGTTTGACATCTCACGTATAATATATTGTGATGCCTATCATTTGCACTTTAAACGATAGTGTCGTACATATATGAGCTTTGGCACAATCTTACACTAGTTAGAATATAATTTTCGATTTTTAAATTTTCTCGGTTCCTTTTAAACTTCTCCGACAGAAGCACGACCGTTCACAACGAAAGTATCTGGCGAATTGAAAGTATCTGTTGGATTGAGTATGCCTGTGGTAGCGGCCGACTTCATGCTAAAATCTACACGCGGTCGAACTGCGTTCAGTTACCAGTGTTGTCTATTCAGCTATTTTAGCGGCCGTCGTCCGGAAATTTACTATTGT
This sequence comes from Drosophila gunungcola, assembly GCF_025200985.1. Taxonomy (NCBI): domain Eukaryota; kingdom Metazoa; phylum Arthropoda; class Insecta; order Diptera; family Drosophilidae; genus Drosophila; species Drosophila gunungcola. The sequence continues at coordinate 205,048 of NW_026453166.1, forward strand.
GAACGATGTAAAAAAAACATATATTTGGCATTTTTTAGATAAGGGGTCTATTGGCTTGGATTGTACTAGTTTCAATATTTGGTTAAAATCAAAATCTTACTGGATAAAAAAAACTGTTTCAACGAATAAAAAACAAAACAATGCATAATGATTAACAATTTTTTACAAAAAATGTATTTTATGTTCAATAATAGTTAACTTAGCACAAATACGCAAAGCATTTTCTACAATGATTTTTTTCATTTTAAAAGCGACTGTTGGCAACATTGCGACCAGCAACTACGACGTCAAACAGTTGTTTTGGATCGGTTCGCTGTCGAGCATGTTCGACCACCACATCATTGGTTTTATGAATGAATGTATCTTTGCTCATTTGCAATTAAGTAAAGTGTGTGTTATTATTTTAAACGTAAAACTTAAACTTTATGTAATTGTTTTGAAGTCCCTTCTCGCAAATTTCCAGAAGGAATCTTATCTCAGAACCTTTACTTAAAACGAGAAAATGCCGCCAAAATCCAGTCTTATCTTGTTTTAAATGTACGTGTTTGTTACATTTTTAAACTACTTGCCCAAAATTATAGTTAGTTTAAGAATACGAATTTTACATCATTAATAAATGTAGGGGATCGTGCTTAATTGTGTCAACAAAGTGGGGCCAATCCGTTGATACTCGTTTGACGTTGTATAAACTTGTATTGATGATATAGTTCACCCACAAGAAATGTTATCGAATTAACATGAATTTTCAGCCTTTCTTATCAACGTGTATCGCAAGGCTGGCATCTAAGGCTGATAGCCCCTGTCATCGTCAGGATTTCATAAAAACGGTTTCACTTTTCCCCTTACAGCATCGCGTTTGCGCAATTGGTGGCATTTGCGTCATATTGATTTGTGCAAACGTCTGTCGTTTGCTGTTGATAAAAAAAGACATGGCTTATTATTACCATGACGAATTTAACATCAACTAAGGATCAATAACACTGGTTTACAAATTTAAATCGGCCAAATCCTTCAGAGATCAAACCTTGATTTTCCGGTGAGGTTGGACTTCAAAAAATTGCACCCAAAATTGGTTGTAAACACAAAATAATTTCTGAAATGCTTCATTCAATCCAAATATAACTAGACTTTAAAATTAATCCTTTTTCATTCATATTTGTATGAATATAACGTACGTCTGTATTTCTCTGCCAACGCGTATTGGGTTTTAAAAAAGATCAATTCGAGGAAAAAGTTTATACTTTGCAGATCATGCGTTAGGGCTCGTTCCGTCTGCCTGTATGGTATTCTCAGCAGATGTACACTGGGCACGAGTTTGTGGCTGTGGCGCGAAATACTTTTTGAATGATGACTTTCGTTTTTTTTAGAGCCTTGCTCTGCTTCATAAGAATGCGATGCAGGCTAACCTGTTTTCTTTGATTGGACAGGCTCGGGCTTCACGGTCAAAGAACCAACCTGAACAGTCTTCGCCACCGTCGTTTATGTCGGCAGCCCAGCCTTTTAGTCGTTTTCTTTTGTCAAGCTGGAAGTTCAAGGATAAGAAGCTGGACTTCCAAAAATGGTTTGTGTACGTGACGGCGAAATTTGATCTGTACCTTTAAAATAAACCATTTTTTAAGGCGCAGCTAGAATTACTTCGAACACATTTTTGTATGTTTTTTTATATAGTTTACTATAGATTATTGATTTGGCTTCTGTACAAAGCTCACAGCATTTAGTTTGGCTTCAGGATTTCAGCTTTCAAAATTGACATACATACAAGCATCTACAAGTAATATGCTCCAAAACTCAAACCAACAAAGTTAGTTCGACCTATTAGACTTTTAGTTCAATTTTTGAACCTGTAATTTGCTATCTGTGGCCAATAAAAAGAGTTTGACTAGTTCGGAATTTTAGTCATGACTTTCGACAGTTATCATTTTATACGCATCAATTTGTTGGCATTCAGGTAGAGGTACGTGCGCAGTTTGGCAAGGCACTACTAGCCAGGTAGGGACGTCTCGATCACTAATTGCTTTCAGTCTGCATATTCTAATTTCTGTCCCTTTTCAATATTTTACCAGACGTATAGGCGATTGATAACTTTCTGGAAATACCCACCAAAGTCAGGTAGTGGTGATTTCTAAGAACTCTCATACATAATGTCTTGTTTCTACTGCACCTGAGTTTTAAGTTTTGTGTATTTTTAATATTTGCAAGCATTGTTATTATACCTTTTGCAGACCGTAATAAGTATATACAAAATATAATCAAACAACAATGTATTTGAAGTCGTCATTACTTCATTGTTTAAAAACATGTTCGGATAGAAATCGGTAAATTGCCGTTCTATAGAATATTACATTTTTTATAGTTCTAACTTAAGGCTTACCAATTTCGGTTTGATTCCTTTCTTGATTTAGGTAATCTGCATACTCTTGTATATAAAAATAATGTCTATAATATAATGAAGTAAACATTGACATACATTGTTTGTGTCGCAGCTTGAAGCAGTTAATATGCGCGGAAAAACCCGTATACAAATAATGAGAATTCGTTCAAGATTAAGGGACAAATGGACTTACAACATAAATGGTATAGATGCATTCACAAAATTACCTGTACACTCCCATCGTAATGCAAATGGCTTACGTTCGAACATAACGTTGCCGTAATAAGCACATGTCTCTGCATGTGACGTCACGTTTTTGTTATGTTCATTATTAAGGGATGAAGTGCAACCAACCACAGGCCCTAGCACGTGGTATTGGGATTTCCGTAACCCCTTCACAAACATACTCGATACCTATAAGTACTTAGAATCGTAGTTTTTGAAGCTTCACATTAACAGTAGTGTAATACTGATTGATATTGATCTCCTGCTGAAGTAAATAAATGTATACCAAATAATTGAATAAAATTAAAAAATTAAGTTAAATAATTTAAAAGTGGAATTTGACATCTAATAGGACGCCGGTAATGACATTATTCCTTGTCATGTGAACGCAATAGTAACTTATATTATCCAATGTATCTAACTTTTATGATTGATCTCGGTTTTTTTTATATAGTTTTTTTTAAGTCTCCACACAAGTTTTCAAAGAGTTCTGCGTCTGCAAAACTACCAATCACTTTATTTAGTCGTTTATAACTTTCTAAAGCATTTTCCGTTGAAAAAAAATTGGCTGCTGTTACAGGCAGAATGGTGTCAATTTGACACTAAAATTATCCTAAGAACAAAAACTTCACCGACTTGTCATGTTTACGTTAAAAAAATTGCAACGGAAGTAAAAAAAAACAAAGGAAAGGAGTCTAATAACGCAGGAGGAAGGAATTTAGATACATTTTCTCAAATCTGTTTACCACATGCCCGAAATGTTAATTCAGATCTTCAGCAAGGAAAGGATTACTACAGCACTATGTAGAAAAAATAATTTTGAGAAGGAACAAAGTTTCGTTCCAAATATGGAACACATGGGAACTTCCCAGTGCCTACGTTGGCGGAAAGACCAATGGGTAGTCAGTACATACGTTCACATGTGTTTGTAGACAGGGGCTTGTCCAAGGGGGATATCACTCTTTCCTTAATTATGTTTAAATAGGGCTGAATTTATTATTTAAAGAAAAAGAGCAAAAAGTGACAACCTCTCAAAAATTTTTAGCTACACCCATGGTTTCTTTTCCTGTGCCTTTGTGACCTTTTACGGCGTCAGCCAGATTTGCAATTTTTCATGGAAACGGCGCTGTCGGCTGCCGGCACATACTACATATGCTGACCAGAAGGAATGGAAAAACATTCGCATCCTTAAGTTTAAAATGTGTGAAATTGGCATCCAGCTGTGTTCAGAATGGCGACACGATGTCTTTATACTTTTTTGACTGTAAAAACAATTGCGTGGGAAATTATTTTTAAAATCCCATTAATCTGTGAGCTTCTGCAATCTACGATAAAACTGTGTATAAATGTAAAAATGTGAGCCAATTTAAATGAGCCGAAAGCCAATTTAAAGACCCATTAAAAAATTTAAAACAATAATGATGCATATTTTGAACTATAGTCTGTATGTGTATGCACGATAAGGACTTTTTTTTCAAAAACGTGACAGCCGCAAGCCAAACTATGCAAATCATCGACAATAAACAACATGCGTGCCACAAATCAAACCCATGATACACAATTAGATACAAAAAAGTATGCTATTAATGTCAAAAAGTTAAAAATGAGGACTGCTGTCCAGACAATTCACAGACAACCCCCACAACGTAATTTGTGAAGGATTTGGCACGCAAGAAAAGAAGAAAGAGGAACAAGAATATATAATGGGTCCAGACATCTCTACCGTAGCAATTCCCACGCTTCTTGGTACGGGAAACACCCGCAAGCGCATCATCAAAAATGTAAGCAAAGCGTTGGCCTTCTCATTGACCGTATACGCATCGACTGCAGCCACCGTTCGCCTCCAAGTCAAAAAAATATGTGAAATTACACAGAAGCAATAATGCAGCAGCAGAAAATTTTTAATACACGAGAGTCGAGATCGCTTTGAGCAGAAGATGCCAGTGGGCCGAAACCGGCAACCCCAAATCGAGGTAAAGGAATGAGTTACTTAATAGAATGTCTTAGCATGTGGGCATGTTGCTGCGCCATCAAAACTGTCTATTTATACCCGCTTATGTGTGCGCTTTCATTCGTTGATAGCACTCTACGCCACCCTTGTCACTCACGCTGAGTTCCGCATAGGGCCGCGAATTAATCGGAAAATCACTTTCTAGCTGTGCCTGGCAGGTTTGGTTTAGCCGGCAAATTGAGTCCGCACTTATAATTTATTTAGCAGTGTTCGCTTACGCAAAAGTGAATAGAGTAATAGCACAGGTAAGACAACGTTTTGAAATCTTAAGGGTTTTCGGTACCTGTCTTTGAGTTGGCCTTTTAATGCACTAACTGCTATTGCCTGTTCTTTGTTTACTTGCCCTTTGTTATACAGCATTTTCATTTTTGCAGTCAATACACAAAGAGGCAGACAGAAGACGATTTGGTTAATTTTTGGCTGGCGCCAGATGCCCAGCTGGTTGCCGTGGCCTCGGCTAAGCGAATGCAGTGTCATATACGCAATGCAAATACCTATGGCAGCAAGCGACACTATCCAGTACCATCGGTCGTGTCTGGTTTCTGCACGACCAGATGGTTGCAGTTGACACGCATGAACGTAGACGGAAACATTGCATGAGGAGAATCCACACCCGCGCCAAAAGCTCCCCCTGACTACGCCACTCGTTTGCCAATATTGCCGCGTTCGGCACTTCTACTTGTCGCCGGCGCAGTAACTGGTTTGAATTTTTCATTTGCGTGCCGAATACATCTGTTTCTCTGTTTATGCGTCCGAATTTAGAATCCGAAATCAAAAATTGATAAAATGAAAGATGCAGAAGACAGTAAAACAACTTGTATCCATACATGAAAAAAAAAATGTTGAATCTCTCTGCCAGTTTTGTGCGACCCGATTGCGTATCTTGCGTAAATTATTCTAAAAGGTACGAATTTTTCTGTAGCTCAGCCTTTTTGTTAACGTTTCCCGCATAAACACAAGAGGTATCGACATCAGTATGTTTGCACGTACATCTCGGTTGTTAATTTCAGTGGTCTGTATACAGCCGTCCGAGTTCTTTTAAGGACATCTTGTTATGAAAGGGTGCAGACCAACTGCCATTATTGCTTGGCATCGCCTGTTGATCGGCGTTGACCTGCCTAAATTAATAGCTACAGTGGGGCTTCTCAGGTGCTTTCGGAAAGTGGAGCGGAGTAAAAGCAACAGATAAAATGACCCGACGATTGGACTAAACGAAAGTTTAGTTTTGGAAGTGGTGTTGTTGTCACAAATAATTGTCGATAGTCTATTCAAAGAGTAGTTAACTTATTTAATGGATTTGACGTCATTCAATTTGGATAACTACACAGTGTGTGGTAAGAACACACTGTCTGGCAATGTGCAAAATGCTCAAAATATACACCTCGAAAGGTGCTAGTATTATACGTATACAATACAATTATATTTATAGTTAATTAACAAGAAGGAAAGCCAATTTCGTCTGGGCTAAGATTACATACACTTTCAAAATTTATTATTCTACTTTATTGTGAGCCTTATACGTTTAAAATTTACTAGATAACTCTTTTGAAAACTATTATTTTTTAATTTTTTTTCTTGCCGACTCTATGACGAACTGGTCCGGTTCGAGCCTTTACGACTTATGCTAGTACTGCTTCTGCAACAGAAAGAAGACTTTTGAAAAAAATACATCCAAATAGGATTAAATCTGGTAGACTGATTTACGTAGAAACTGGCATGGATTAATAGTGATGATGATCAACGAGCGCAGGCCGAAAAAAGTTTTGTGTCATAAAGAATCGGTTCACATTTTATGAGAACCAAAGAGTCAATAAATATAGGTGGCCAGAAGCTTTAAGGTCATAAAGAAACGGTATACATTCTATTAAATTTCTCATTGTATACCCCTTTTGAACAAGAGAAACTGATTCTTTGAAATATCAACACTAGAGACTTTACCGTCTAGAACGCCAAGACATTCTCATCTGACAAGCTGATACCACGATGCACAAGAAAAAAAAATGGCGCCAGCCGTGAAAAATATGTAGACAATTAGAATAGCATTTCGACGTTAGTCTACGGGCCGATTCATTAAGTTGTTTGTGTATATACGTTTAAATATGTATTTGGCGATCTCTTCATGAGACTGTATTCAACATCTTGTCAGAATGTCACTAATTGGACTTTGTACCCGGCGGCCAATTCCTTTTGGCAACGTTTGGATGGTGGTGGTGGCGCATTCGGTGGCATCTGTCGCTCAAGTGTCTTTGGTTTCTAGCACAAAAGTTCAAAACGAAAAGAGCGGAGGCGTCCCAGACTGCGTCGCTTGTGGACATAACGTTATGACACAGCTGCAAATAATTGTATCGAAATCGTATGTTACTATTAGGGTATTTAAAAATCATTCTGAAATTTAAAAATAGTGATTAAATCACAAAATTCGCGTTTGCGTATTCCGTCTGTAATAAATGGTAAGCTTTTATTGTCCAAATTGAATTAATATGATCCAGTATAAATTGCATTTAAAGTATTGTGCTTGAAGTCACAAACAGCATATTTATGTAATCTCTCTAAATGCCCCAGACTTTAACGGCAATTAAGGCGCAACCCTGGGGTAAAAAGCACATAAACAAATCTGGTGGCATTGCCATTATGGGGATAACTCTTATGTGTAAATAAATTTATTCATATATAAGGATGTATGGAAATGATCGTGCACAGTTTGTCATAATTTGTCGACAGAGAAGATAATGCCCGAAGCGAAGAGCAATTCCCAACCATGGCACTCAAAAATGGTACCAAAACAGTGATTAATAAATATATTTATTTTTACACTACAAGTATAAACAAGCTAAAAATATTTGGTTCAGTAGTTCTCAAATGACATTAGACCCTGGATTTATAAACGTTGATTTGTCAAAAGGACATTTAAAGTTTGAGTTTAAGCCTGCATTAAAAATCTACAAAATCTACTGTAATTAATAAATATATTTATATTTACATTACAAGTATAAACAAAATCAAAATATTTGGTTCAGTAGTTCTCAAATGACATTAAACACAGGATCTATAAATGTTCATTTTTCAAAAGGGCATTTAAAGTTGTGCTTTAACGTGAATTAAAAATCTACACCTAAAAAAAATGTCTTTGAAACTAAACTATTGTAAGATGAATTTTTTAACTATTAGGTAGTATATAAATTAAAATTAAAACCACGAAAGTATCGAATTCAAACTTATGTGGTTAAAAAAAGGTCTTAGACTACAGTTTTAGACTCTTCGGTATAGAAATGAAACTAAAAAGTATAGTGGTTATATTGTTTAGTATTGAAATAATACTTATTATTTAATACTATTTAGTATTTAAATAATACTTATTCTTTAATACTGTCTGTATTTTATTTTCAAGACACACCTATTAAAACGAACGTTTTTTTTTTGGGTGTATTCATTGTGTGATTTTTAAAATCTTGTACCCTTTATAACTATCAAAAACCTCGTGGATCGGACGTCTATATACTATAGGTATATTAGAAACAATTCGTTTAAATTAGCAAAACTTTGTTTTTTTCACATTTCCATATATTTTGCCGCTTTGTACTTAATTTTTTTGTTTTTTACCATTTTTGCGTCATTCCTTCAGTTTCATTATATGTCTTCCAACTGACAAAATACAATTTTTTCATGACAAGTTCAAGCAGCTATCTTCAAGTTTGCTAAAACCACTATTCTGTCCATGTCAGCAAACGTAAACAAGTTCGGCTTTGATTCCAATAATCTGAAAGAATATTTATGGGATGTTAGCTTCTGTTCTCGTCTTTAAATACCTATTAAAACTATAGCATTATTTTATTTAACCCTTAAAGTATTATTCAATTTCTGTCAGTGCACGAAAATTTGTTTAAAAAAATTAATAAAGGCACAAACAGTGTATATGAACTTTAAGAATTCATTAATATTTCGAAACCATAATTTTTACGCGTAATGGAAACATTTTATAAGACATGTACGTCTCAATTTTTGGTGCCCCTTAATTTAAATGGTGTTGCACACAGAAAAATTGACGAAATTAACTTTTACAGTAAAATTGCGGTAGTGTATTTTGTAGTTTCCTTATCTTATCCTGTCTATAAATTTTGTCTTTAAAGCGCCCTCAGGCCCAGAGAAGTTAAGACTTTCAGACCCAATAATCTTTTATTTGGCTGGAAGACAATTTAAAGCAGCTTGGGATAAAATAATTAAATACTCTATACGTTTGCAGAATATATTATATTATTTTATTGCAGACGGTATTATTATTATTATTAATTTCAGTCAGAAGTTTGAAACGCAGTGAAGGAGACTATATATATATATTCTATTTAGTGATGGTTTATTGATTTTAAATTACGGTTTGAATCTGATCAAAATCGGACGACAATATCATATAGCTCTCATGAAAACAAGAGCTATTCTGTCATTTTACCGACACCCACAACAAACACTTCACAGCCTCCCACTGACAAACAAGCCCCTTCCTGTCACACTGGTATGCAGCTCGTAAAACATAGTGCAGACTCAGGCAAGGCGGAATGTGTGTGGCGTGTTCTAAATCTAAAAAAAATCCCTGCAAAGCCACTGCAGCTGTTGCTTGTGGGTGAAAGTGAAAATTTGAGGGACATGTCGTTTGGCCGGAAACGAATGGAAATTCAAATAAAACGCCATGCGGATACGTTTTTAATGCGTTTCTAAATTATAAAGTCCCAGGAAAATGTGTGCAAACCATAACAAGAATTTAAATATAATCAAGAACGAAGGCGTACGACGAGGACCCTACTATTACATACCCGTTACTTAGCTAATACCCTTTAGCTAAATACCCGTTACTTAGCTTACAAATGTCAAAAGAAAACAATTGAATTTTTGATACGTGCTTCATATATATATATACTTTTCTTTTATTTTATTTTACCTACAAGACAGTGAAGTCAATTACCTTATAAGCAGAACGAAAAATAAGACTATTTATTTATGTGGGTACCATCGACTGCCTTGCAATCGTGTTTTTGTTACCGGAATTTTTGTAAGAACTGGCTTCAATTCAAAAATTGTTTTATTTAGTGGCAAAAATGTATCATAAATATTAATTTGACCAGAAAAAGGCTGAACTGGCCGCGTTGAGGGTGTCGGAACCAGTTAACGTTCATGAACTACAAGTTCAACTCCGTAAAGTCGCGATTAATCGATAAGTTCATGTCCATGACAAGTCGTGTGAGCTAGCTGCAAGTAAAGAGTAATATATTTTTTTAGCTCATAACAAAAGCATTAAAAAACTTAAACATACGGGATTTGCAAAATGTCGAACGCGCAGCGCTCTTTCGTGCAAAAAGTTTCGAAGTAAGTTTTCTACCTTTGGTAATTATATTTATAAACAAAGAAACGCCCTATATTCGTGTCTATACCACTTTGTAACATCACAGGCAGTCGGCTGCGGATGTGCGAAAAAATGTTTCTACTTGTCATTTATCAAAGACAATCGATTCATCACTGTGCGCTTCTACGGTAAGAGTAATAAAAATTGCATCTACATTCTAACAAAATTTATTTTTTTCAAAAGGTTTCCCCGACAGAGCCGCTAGACTATGAAGAATTTCTCTCCCAACATATGAACATAATTAACCATGACCCCTTAAAACATATACTGGATTTTCCTCAAGGAGATGTAACTGTTAAAGTCATTCCCCGGAAGATCCGAACTGTTGATCACATCACTCCGAACGAAAATTTGTATGTACTCACCCATTATTTTACCAAGGCTAATTGAAACCTTTTTTTCAGAAATGACTTGCCTCAGCACGTACAAGAATGTGTAAACTGCTATACCCGGCCATGGAAGGTGGTCGAATATGCACAGCGGCACCTCTCCAGCTCGTGCTACATCCGTGAGCGTATCGATCGCGGAACCATTAGCCCATCCGCGTATCAGCAAGAGTTCGAGATCGACAAGGATGTTTCTACGTTTGAAGAAACATTTGCATATAAGAGCGAGAGTTGCACTCCTAGTTCCAGGCAATCCATAGCAAGTTTGGCTTCAGTTAGCTCTTGCACGGACACTTTAACACCTCGTGGTTCTTGGGCTAGCTTTGATCTTCGACGCTCAGTTAATGATCCACTAATACCAAACCTGCTTAACAACGTACCGCCGGAGAACATTGATCAAACCAATGAAGCACGCCGGCAGCAGGATCGTCAAGTTGCTCTATTCTCACTGTATTCGGAATCAGAAGCCGAGGAAAGCATTGAACGCCGGCTTCTCGCAGAATTACCTGTTGAACATATGGGCCATCGCATTCAGGTCAAATGCCTTCAGCTTCGACTTGAGCTTGAAGTGGAACCAATTTTTGCATCAATGGCTATTTATGACGCCAAAGAACGACAAAAAATGTCAGAAAACTTCTACTTTGACATGAATTCAGATAGTCTCAAGCGTATGTTGTCAAGCCACGTCCAGTGCGCCGACATAAGTACTCAGAGCCACTCGGCCATATTTGAAATATCCTACCCAAGTAATGATTTGTTCCTCGTGATTCGTCTGGAGAAGGTACTTCAGGGTGATATTAACAATTCTGTCGAACCGTATCTTAAGGAAGACAAAGATAAATACCGGGAGAAGGTAAAATCCAACGCGGCGGACTATTGTGAGCGTTTGGGCAAATACCGAATGCCTTTTGCATGGACTGGAATCTACCTAACAAACGTTTTTAATGGTGATAATTTTGAAAGCAAGGACGCTGGCGGGACGGAACGCGAATCTTCTGGAAGTGGAACAGGTAGCTTGGGCACTGCTCCAAGCTCCAACAGTTTGGACCGCAAGTCCTCAACTAGCAGCTTTGATCAGCTAAGGCGCAAGGCTAACGATATGAGTGGAACCCTTACCCGGCGTGGCTCTCTAGAACGAAAGGAGAAACGTCGATCTTGGTCTCCAGATGATTTCGCAAATGTTGTTGAAAACTTTCGGCCTATCACCATAACAGTGCCAAGCTTTTTTAAACAAGAGGCGGATAAAATGAAAGACGAGGATTTGTACAAAATCCTACCAGAATTAAAACGGCCGAGCTCAGTTATGAAGAAATACAAATGCATACCAGGCTCTATTAAACTAGAAATATCCCCTTGCTTAGAGGAAGCCAAGAACGCCCTAACACCAGAGCTGGCAGATATAAACCCTCAAAGTGCCGAAACATTCGCCCAGTTAAGGAAATCTTAGAGTTTCCGCAATCGGCCATTTACAATCCGCACTATACATATCGCAATTTGTTATATGTATCACCAAAAGAGCTAAATTTCTCTTCGCGTGCAGGCTCTGCTCGTAACATTGCCATTCGCGTACAACTCATGGCTGGAGAAACCCCAAGCGATGCAGTGAATGCCATTTATGGCAAGTCGTCTTGTCCAAAATTTTCTACTGAGGCATTTACGGCGGTCAATTATCATAACAAGTGCCCATCATTCTATGACGAGATCAAAATAGCATTGCCTGCATCGATAAAACAGCATCACCATTTATTTTTTACCATTTACCATGTATCATGCCAAAAGAAACCCCAAGACATACAGCCGTCCGTAGAGACTCCTATCGGCTACACATGGTTGCCCTTACTGGAAGATGGCAAACTAAAGGTTGGAGAATTTAATCTTCCTGTTATGGTAGAGTCACCACCGGAAAACTACTCATTTATACCACCGAATGTTCATCTGCCTGGAATCAAATGGCTAGACAATCATAGAGCCGTGTTTGCTATTAATGTGGAAGCAGTAACTGCAGTTCATACATTGGACTCTTACCTCGATCGTTTTTTTTTAATATGTGAATACTTAGACACGCGAAACATACCTTCTCATATCGGCGAAAGTAATATAGAGACAGAGTTAAAGAAATGCTTGCTGGATATCGAGCATGCAAATCGTGAACCATTGGTGAGGCATTTACCATTAGTTTTAGATAAGCTTATCGAATTGTTGGTAATAACCCACAAAGTTGGCGGACAGGCAATGTCCCTGGGATCTACGGTTTTCGAAGTTCTTTGCTTGGTGTCGTCTATGTTGTCAATACTTAACGACGACCAATATGACCAATATGGACGGCAAAGTTTGCTATCAACATATGTGCAATTTCAATGTAAAATTCCACACCCACAAAGCAAGCAACGACTAATATGCAGTCGCAGCACAACGGAAGACTTGCAGCAAACCGAATCGTACAGCTTGTATGATAATGTATTGACTAGTGGTCGGAGTCTAGATCGCAAAGGTAAATATAAATTTATAAAATGCGCAAAATATATTTATATATATATTTTTTTAGATCTGTCAATGAATATTCTTCAATCGATTTCTGGACGGGATGTCCAAGTGCGGCTGCTACACGAAGAACTGGCCCTACATTGGGTCGTTGCTAGTGGAAAAGCTGCTGACCTAGCTATGTCAAATTCCTGGTTCTTATTTGAACTTATTGTTAAATCTATGATTGAACATTTGCATTGCTCAAATACTTTAAATGGTCCCCGAAAGCATAGATTTCCCCATCAGTTCAATGATGATTTGTCCACACTAGTGCACTTAGTTACTACGAAAGTAGTAGGCTATCATAGTAACGAACCTAAATTAGCACAATCGTTAAATGCTAGCCTAAGCTTTTTTATATTCGACATACTAAGCATCATGGATCGTGGATTTGTTTTCGGCCTGGTCAAAACGTATACCAAGGTTCTGATTTCCAAAAACTCTTCCATACCGGATCTTATGAACTACAAAATAGACTTCCTAAGAATTGTTTGTAGTCATGAGCACTTTGTAGCGCTGAATTTACCGTTTGGGACTTCATACACGATGGTATCGGCACCATGCAGCCCCACGCCCAGCACTACATCAAGCAACAGTCAAACATCATGCGTAAGCTTAATAACATTGTAAGAAATTCTTACTGAATTTTTTTTTGTTTTGAAGGGATCTCTCGAACGAGCTCTTCACGCCGACCTTAGTCCGGAGTTCCTTCAACAACATTTTTTGGTCGGACTTGTTCTCAGCGATTTGGCTGCAGTAATGGAGGTGCCCAATACCCAGTTACACGGAAAGGCGATACGATGCATTCGCAACCTGATGACGTCTCACGACTTGGATACTCGGTACAGCGATACGGAAGCTCGCGCAAGGGTGGCTGCATTGTATATACCGCTACTGTCTATAGTAATGGACAGCATCCCTCAGTTGCATCAGCACGGACTTGATCAGGACCGTTTGCAGCAGATCGGTCAACTTGAGGATTATCAAGGCCCCCATCAAACCATTACAGCATCCACCATAAATCCGGAAGTGGCGTTTGCCATATCAGGAAGCCGTCCTTACTCCTACTTAAACGAGCAAGTGAAAAACAAATCACCGCTAAGTTCGGAAACCACGCGCCATTTGTTAGTGTGCTTTCTTTGGGTGTTAAAGAATTTGGAGCGCAATGTTTTATATCGCTGGCTTTTGGATCTAAGTCCCCACAGAGTGCACCAAATGCTTCAAGTGGTTAATATTTGCCTGAAAACGTTTGAGTATACAGGACAAAAAAACGTCCCCACTCTTAAACGAACCCATACACAAAGTTTTAGAAAAACAGGCTCCACTGATGTAAAGGAAAAGTTGGAAGAATGTATTAGAGGAACAAACTCAGCACGATATGATCTTATTAATCGCCGAAAAGATCGCAACTCCACAGAAAAATTACGCTGGCGAAAGGACCAAATGCCCTATCGTTCACAATACGTAGACGGTGTCGGCAAGAATGAGCACGAAGTTGAAATAAGTCACTTTATTGAAGGCTCTTTGGCGACTGAAGTTTCCCTTGTGCTCCTCGACACCCTTGAAATTATTGTTCATGTTGCCGTCAACCTTTATCATAATCTCATTGGAACTGTGCTTAAAGTTCTCCTTCATGCACTATCCCGCAATCAGTCTACTCTTGCACTGCAAAACTTGTTTGCCTCCCAGCGCGCTTTAATTTTTAAATTCCCAAACTTATTATTCGACGACGAGACGGACATATGTGCGGATTTGTGTTTAATATTACTGAAGCATTGTGGTTCTTTATTACCAGGTATACGATCACAAGCAGCTGCATCACTTTATTTGTTAATGAGACAAAACTTTGAAATCGGAAATGTAAGTATTGTTTTTTAAAGTTAATTAACATAACTAATTGGGAATATTTACTTTAGAACTTTGCCCGAGTCAAGATGCAAGTGACAATGTCTTTAAGCTCTCTAGTTGGCACAAGCTCTGTTTTCAGTGAACAATCCCTACGCCGTGCGCTTAAAACAGTGCTAGTTTATGCTGAATCAGATTCCGACCTACAGGATACATCTTTTCCTGAGCAAGTGCAAGATTTGCTATTCAATCTGCATATGATACTGTCAGATACTGTAAAGATGAAGGAGTATCAAGAGGACCCAGAAATGTTGCTTGATCTCATGAATCGTATTGCCAAAGGGTACCAAAATAACCCTGATCTACGGTTGACTTGGTTGGAAAACATGGCTAAGAAACACCGTGAGCGTGCGAATCATACGGAAGCAGCTATGTGTTACGTACACGCCGCTTCTTTGGTATCTGAATATCTAAGCATGTTGGAGTCTCAAACACACTTACCTGTTGGAGCTGTAAGTTTTCAACGCATTTCTCCCAACACACTATTGGAGTCAGCCGTGTCAGATGACGTGCTCAGTCCCGGCGAGGATGGCATCTGTTTGGGAAATCATTTTACTGAAACTGGATTAAAAGCTTTGCTCGAAGAAGCTTCAAGTTCATTTCAAGTTTCTGGCATGTATGAAGCAATGAACGAGGTGTATAAGATTTTGATTCCCATCTGCGAAGCCAATAGAGACTTTCAGAAACTAAGCAAAGTGCACGGCAAGTTGCAGGAAGCATTTAATCGAATAGCACAGTTACAGGTAAACAAAAAGCTGTCAATATCCGAAAGGGAAACCATATCATTATATTAATACACAGGGAAAACGAGTTTTTGGCACATACTTTCGGGTTGGATTTTATGGCGGAAAATTCGGAGACCTGGACCAACAGGAATTTATTTATAAAGAGCCGACTTTGACCAAATTGCCCGAAATATTCAGTCGGCTTCAGGTATGCAATTTAACATTGGCAATTAAATTAACATTCATTCAACATTTATACACGGCAGAATTTTTATACCGAACGCTTTGGGCCGGATTCTGTGCATATCATCAAGGACTCCAATACAGTCGACATCAACAGTTTGGACCCCGATAAGGCTTACATTCAAATTACTTATGTGGAGCCTTATTTTGAAACTTATGAAATGCGTCATCGGGAAACATATTTTGAGCGGAATTTCAACATTAGTATGAACAGAATTGGTAGAGATGTGATAATTATTCTAACATGTTATTTTTGTTACCTTAGAACGGTTTATATATGCAACACCTTTCACGAAGAATGGTAGGGCACATGGCGAGCTACACGAACAATGTAAAAGGAAAACGATTTTGACCGCTGCGAATCACTTTCCCTACGTAAAAACCCGAATTATGGTAATAAGCCGACAGCAAATAGTGCTGGAGCCAATTGAAGTGGCAATTGAAGTAAGTTTTATTTGTAAAATCTTTGCAGTGAATAACAAAGATTCTTTGATTAGGATATTCAAAAAAAAACATTGGAGTTGGCGGCTGCTACGAATCAGGAGCCCGCTGACCCCAAAATATTACAAATGGTGCTCCAGGGATGCATTGGAACCACCGTCAACCAAGGCCCTATGGAAATGGCTAGTGTTTTCCTTTCCAATTTGTCCGACGGAACAACCATCCCAACAAAGCACCAAAACAAACTTCGACTTTGCTTTCGCGAGTTTTCAAAACGTTGTGCTGATGCTTTGAAAAAGAATCGCAGTCTAATACTTTCAGATCAAAAAGATTACCAACGGGAATTGGAGCGCAACAACGAACGTTTCATAGAGCGATTGACTCCTTTTATTACCCTTACATCACTTCAGAATCATGGCGTTGTTAAGTAAGTCTCTATTCTAATAACCTGGAAGGGGATTTTAATTTAAGCAGTCGTATATGTATATACTCTTGGGCGGAGATTAGACAATTTGCTGACAAGTTTTTGCTTTCGTATGACCTTTATGGAAATGATCTGCCCAAGTATACATTTCTGCATGCCAAAGTTAACTTTGCTTGTTAATATTGATTTGCATCTATTTAATTATTATTACTAATTTTAGGGCCAATGCATACAACAACAAAATTACTCCACTGAAATGGTAAATCCCTACATGACGTAGCCATCAGCTGAATATTAAAAAACCTTTTTAACGTTTCATGTCTAGCGTATCGGATTATTTTAAGTAAGTAAAACTCGGAGTTTGACTGAACGATCTCTATTCTCTATAAAAATAAGAAAATAGATCAACACAAAATATTATTAACAGTAACTATAAATAAAAAAAAAAAATTAATTTTATTATTTTGCCGTTTTAATTTAGTAATAGTTGAAAGGGCTATTCATATGGGGACGAATATGCATTAACGGTAAATTTCCGTATCATCGTTACCATAAGAAATACATGTGCTAAGAACAGACAGAAAAATCCAAATCAACGTTTTTGTAGTTGATGCTCTTGGCATAAAAAAATTATACTTTTTTTTTTGCAACTGATATAAACATTCTTAATATTGTATATTTACCAAGAAAAAAACATTACTTTTAGTAATGGATACCAAAAGCTAATCAATGCTTACTGGAATTTTTTAATTCGCTGCATTACAACTCGGTAAACGTTTTTTAACTTGTATATTAAATTGTAATTGGACCGAAAGGCGATTCTGCTCTTGTATACGCTTCCCATTACTATACTTATACAGAATGTATATGGCCTATTGCAAAGTATGCAAGGTTGTAATCCGTTTTATTCTTATTACTGAAGACCATTTTTCCGAGTGTTTTTTGAGAATTTCCAGCCATAATAAGATCCGAAACATACTCTTCTACGCCAACTCCAACATCTAAAGATTACATTAATTATGTATTAATTAATATATGTATGTTTCAGTGGAATTGGTCTATTATCTTCTTGTGTTAAGTTTTCCAGAGTTCATTTCAGTCAGCTGGCAACCCTTTGCAATTTTGTGATATTTTTGTTTTCAATCTGAGTGACAGGGTGAGAAAAGACCCTGACGTAAAGTTTCCTTCAGTTATTTGCCTCCCGCTCGTTTTCATAGCTGGCGAACCTGTGATATTTTTGTTTTCAATCAGAGTGACAGGGTGAGAAAAGACCCTGACGTAAAGTTTCCTTCAGTTATTTGCCTCCCGCTCGCTTTCATAGCTGGCGAACCAATATGTTTTTATTTCGAAAAATCGACAAACCTTATTTGTTTTTTAGTATGCATTAAAAAATTTAAATCAATATAAGACCTTGTACTTTATTTTTGACAATGTGAAATTGTGTTTTAGTGGAATTGGTCTATTATTTCTTTGTGAAAACTATTACACACACTGGCCGACCGTTGTTGGAAAACGTAAACGTGACTAAAATATCGATAGTGGTTTCATCACGCATTGGCCACGGTCACACTCGGCGATCTCCGACTTTGTTTGTAATGAAAATGATGACGCGCGTCGTATTTTCTGCTGAAGAAATTGTTCCTGTCGAACAAAACAAGTGCACAGTACATAGCTTCGCATGCTCGGTATAAATTCGTGTTCTCTTGTTATCAGTGTTCGTCATACTTGTTTAATTTTTCAAGAGAAGGCCAATGTGATTAGTGCGGGCGTCCCCAACACACATTCATATTTATGTAGGTGTGTCAAAAAAGAGAATCAAGCAGAAAGCCACCGCCTTAACTGCGCAAAGAGACAAATAAATAGGTGTAAGTGGCTAAAATTGAAGTTAGAATTATCTTCGCCCACTGTGAATCGGAATAATTAAAAAAAAAGAACAATTTTAGTATCTCTCTACTTAGTGTGTACATACAAATGGGCATCTTTGCGTGTTCTCGGTGAGTCAGCCACGCAAACAGTCTAGTCGTCATTTTGCTGCTGTAGGTGTCTCTTGTAATACCCAGCACTTGCAGATTAAAATGTTAAATCAGTTGGTGCAATAATAACAGCGGGTGGTATATGCTTTTCACACCCAATAAAGTAATTACATTACGCTCCCGATGCTAAAAATATAGACAAATTATTGGGTTCACCGAAAAAATGTTTTTAAACTGAGTGCGGGGTGTGGTATAGTCGGCGCCCGGGTGTACCGCTACTTGATATCTTTGTTAATTTTATACGTCTACCCACATACATATTTTTGGGGAAGGTGTGTATAGATGAACGGATACCGGCATAAAACTGCAATATTTGCCTATCACTGCGATCGGGAACGTAAATGTTCAAAATTAGGTCACCTCACCCCTTAGCGCAAATGCACAAAAAAAATATTGGCTTCAGTCCACTGGATTTCTTGTGTTTTTATCAGTCAAATATATCTCAGACTTATGTATACCATAAATCGCTGATATGCCGTTTATTTTTCAGTTGCTTACTCACAGATGCGTACACTAGTACGCTAGCGCCAAACTACCTTCATGTGCAACCCAGCATATCGAGTTTAACATGAAATACATACATACATACATACATGCACATTGACAAGAGTTCGTTGCGAGCGGGAGTACTTCTCTTTTCAATAATCATGTATAGGGTATTACTGTACGTTTTAATGGAGCTTAAATCTATTCTGTATTTACATATGTAAAATGTTCTTTGATCTTGTGTGTCTATATATGTTTGTGAACAGTAAGAGTGTATGTGAGCTAGTGTATTTAGTTACCTAGAAATTTACATACGTGTATACAAACGTACAAAGCTGTATAACGGTTTAGCCGCCTACAAACGATTCTCCTAACGTTTATTCAATATCTCGACACAACTTGTTTGACAAGTCTTGTAGACCGAGTTTTCGCTGACATTGCTATGGTTTTTACTTGGCTGAAATTTGTTTCTTTGTAAAAATTACCACTGTTAGATTTTGTATAAAAATAGATACAAATAAATTCAACTTTTCGATAAACCTCAGTCTTTCAATACATTCACAACCACTCAAACTAAAGTCTAAATCCATACATGTTAAACCCAAGTTATTTGAATGTTAAAGGTTCTCAATTTGTAGCTTATCATGAAATCGAGGAAATTTTTAAATTAACTTAAAAAAACTAAATGGTCGTAATTCATCATTTTTAGTTTCAGTTGAATAAGGACACTATTGAACCTAATTCCATTCGACGGACCAACTCTACCAAAAAGTTTGTAAATTATGTTGAAGTTTATTCGAGGAAAGGGTCAGCAGCCCAGCGCGGAAAGACAACGCCTACAAAAGGACCTTTTTGCTTATCGTAAGGTATGTATAACACTTATGGCTTACCTACCTTAACATAACACCAGACAGTTTGTGCTGATGAATTTTGTTACCATCATAACCATGTTTTTAAAGTTAATAATTGGTGTAGCACTGTCCATCGAATCTTTTGGGAATCGTAGAATGTATATACACTCATGATTATATTATAGGTAAACTTTTTTTTTACTTTTCATATAAATCCTTTTTAGTAAGACTTAAAATGGTTAAATATGTTTGTATTATATATTATTTGTTTATAAATTGTAGCTAAAACGTGACAAACAAATGATGGGTGATAAACTCTGTGTAGCTAAAATGTTCTCTCTAATTTTTTAGCTTAAGCTTTAGTACAACGTCCAAAACTCCTAAGTTCTAAGAAAATAATTGTAAATCCTATTCAAGCAACCAAAGAATGTACACAAAAAACTAGCAAAATAGTTGACTACAACATTTATTTTTAAAGAAAAAAGGACACATTAAATGTGTTTTCTAGGGTCAATCGAGCATTTAATTCTATACTTTAGTGCTCGTCTCAAAAAATTTGAGAAAATCTCAGCTATACGGAGGTTATCCCCAATCATTTTTTTGTTGTGTTTTAATCACTCATTGCTAAATGAAAAGTAAAAGAAATACATGTTTTGTAATCACTTACAGTCTAAAAATAACAGATTCATATAAAAGTAAGAAGTGTATTTATTAAAATCATCTTGGGTGTATATGTAAAATATGAACGCGAATTCACTGTCAACAAGAAGGAAAGCAAACTTCGGCAAGCCGAAGTTCATATACCCTTGCAGCTATTGCATTAATTAAATACTTTTGAAAACATTTAAATTATGATTTACTTGAGTATGTGCTAAAAAAAAAACATTGAAACTATGATGATTTGCAGCTCAATTATTAGATAGTTATTTTATATATTTTTATTATTTCTATGGGAGCTATATGCTATAGACGTCCGATTTTGATAAAATGTATACCATAATTCTGAAATAATTAAACATTGCTATATGTCGAAGAACTAAACAAAAAATTAAAAAACAGAAAAGTTCTAATTTTTTTTCATTTATTTTTCCGATTGTTCCTATGGGAGCTATATGCTATAGTCGTCCGATTTTGATGAAATTAAAACCGTTATTCTGAAATATTAAAACATTACTATATCTCAAAGAACTAAACAAAAAATTAAAAAACAGAAAAGTTCTAAATTTTTTTCATTTATTTTTCCGATTGTTCCTATGGGAGCTATATGCTATAGTCGTCCGATTTTGATGAAATTAAAACCGTAATTCTGAAATATTAAACCATTACTATATCTCAAAGAACTAAACAAAAAATTAAAAAACAGCAAAGTTATAATTTTATTCATTTATTTTTCCGATTGTTCCTATGGGAGCTATATGCTATAGTCGTCCGATTTTAATGAAATTTAAACCGTAAATCGGAAATATTTTACCATTACTATATGTCGAAGAACTAAACAAAAAATTAAAAAACAGCAAAGTTATAATTTTTTTTCATTTATTTTTCCGATTGTTCCTATGGGAGCTATATGCTATAGTCGTCCGATCCGGCTCGTTCCGACTTATATACTACCTGCAATAGAAAGACAACTTTTGGGAAAGTTTCATGCAGATAGCTTTAAAACTGAGAGACTAGTTAACATATAAACGGACGGACAGACGGACGGACAGACGGACATGGCTAGATCGACTCTACTAGTGATGCTGATCAAGAATATATATACTTTATAGGGTCGGAAACGTCTCCTTCACTGCGTTGCAAACTTCTGACTGAAATTATAATACCCTCTGCAAGGGTATAACAAGGAGAGAAGCAAACTTCGGCAAGCCGAAGTTTCTATAGCCTTGCAGCTATTTCAAGCATTAAATATTCTTTAAAAAACCAATATTTCAATTTGTTTGCCCATATGTTTAACAACATTAAAGCCATGACGATTTTTTGGTAAATTATTTTTTGCTTTAGCAGCCATATATCATCGTTAACCAATTTAAATAATTATAAACCGTATTTTTGAATTAATAAGCCATTACTATGTATCGAAATGTAGTCAAGTCAACCGAAAAACAGCGAAGTTATAATTTGTTCATATGTTATTCCGATAGTTTTCATAGGAGCTATATAAAATCGTCGTCCGATTTTAATGACACAAAAACGTAATTTTAAAATATTAAACCAATACTATATCTCAAAGAGTATTAAACAAAATTTGAAAAACAGCGAAGTTATATTTTTTTCATTTATTGCAAACTTCTGACAGAGTTGGGTTAATATATTTATACCGCCTAACGAAAAGTTTCAATTTAAAAAGTATCTAAAGAAATATGTTAAGCAAGTAGGGGCTACTTTCATAAATATGTTTTAAATGGTCACGCAAGGCAAGCCCACTGTCGATGTCATCACTTTATGTCGAAAAAGTTTCTATGACATCATACTGCTTATTATGCCCTTGCTATAATTTAGCCAGAAGTTTGTAATGCACTAAACGAAGCATTTCCGCCATAATGTATATAAAGTAAAATATGCCCAGAAAGATAACATTTTAAAAAGTTGTATAATAAATTATGCAATTAAAAAAGATATGAAATCCGTGTGAATTATCAAAGTAGGCCACAATCTAAAAGAGCGAAGGCTATTAATATATGGTGTAAATCATTAGCATTTCCAATTAAATTAATTTCGTATAATTCTAATATAATGTTTTATTCAAAATCGGACGACTATACTTTAGCTGTCTGTCATATACACTCGTGGTTACATTAATAGGTACAAAGGGTACGAATTTTAATAACATTTTCTTAATAATTTTAAGTTTTTGGCATGTCATTTTCGTAATTTTTAAATTAGTCATCAACTTTTTTGTAGCTTCACATCTATGTACATTGTACATAAGTATGTATCATCAAGCTCAAGCACACAATGTAATCAGGCCAAAGATAGTCGCCACCCAGTACCACGAAGGGAATGTAGTTGATAAGATTAATTTTATTTGTTTAATGGGCTGGGTAAATGGTTTGGCTTCAGGAAAAACTCTATATCATAAGGAACAAAATATTTTGATTGTTTAAGTGGGTAGGAAAGTAAATACTGATAAGATTACAAACACTCTATAAGGTAAAAAATAAATAATCATGCACCTGTAACTGGACTTAAAATTCACAGCCATCTAAAATTTTAATTTAAGCTCCTTTAGCCCCATTAATCAAAATATTATTGATCATTCAAGATGCCTATTTTTCAATCGTACAAACCTCTTAAATTTTTGGGGGGACCAGGCTTTTCCTTGTCTTCTGTGTCGAAATCGACGCTTCTGAATAGGCAAAACCAGTACCCTCAAGCTAAAACTGATATAGCATGATCGCTTAAGGATTCTGACGACGTACGACGACTCTCAGCTGCAGATTTGTGCAAGTGAAAAATGATGTAGGAGCAAAAATAGTCTTAAAATTTTAAAAACATTGAAGCTTTCATATTATTCAGCTGAATTATTCGACCGCTTTTAAGGCAGCCCACCTTGTGACTTAAAGAACTAAACCGATGTTGTTTGGCTATAATTTTTTCTAAATGAAAAACGGATATGAGTAGATTGACTCTATTAGTGGATCTGATTAAGAATATATATGCTTTATAGGACTAGAAATGTCTCTTTAACTACGTTGCAAACTTCTGACTGATATTATAATACCCTCTGCAAGGTTACATAAACTCTGTTGTGTACACTGCAATGTAGTGACACATACTGAAAGTTATAGCTCAATTGATACACACAGTTACGCCGTCCTATGTTAATCCTCTAAATGTAAAATATAGTCCCAATATTAGAACCATGTCCCTTAATTTTAAGTCAGTTGACTATATCCGAAAGCTGACATTTATGTATCTGTCTTACTGACCACAGGATTATAAGCCAATTATTTGCACAGAGCTGACGTGATTTTCAAAAAATCTGCAAGGATATTAAAACTTTGGTCTCCCAAAGTTAGGTCCGTTCTTGTTAATTAATAAGAAAACAGAAAAAAGTTTTAGGTTAACAATTATCTGAACTCAACACAACATTATTGGTCACCATATATAAATCACATTATATTGAAAATTACAGTTTGATACTTTTTGATATAAAGCTTCTGATACCATTTTTTATTAAATTCCACTGTCAAAACTATTACCGTAGGCATTATTTAATTTTGGATGAATAATAAATTTTAAACTTGATGTTTTTAACCCCCTTATTATTGCAGTATTAATATTGATCTTGATTAAACAAATTTGCAAACGAAGTTTTCTTTCAGAACACTATATTTTCTAGCATTTTATAATGCTATTATAATGTGTTATGTTGGGATAGTTGGTGGAAAAATTAGGCCAAACGCCTACAGGAAGAAGGAAGCTACATCTAGTGTGAATAGAGTTGGTAGTAAAAAGCGAAAGCTTCGTCCAAAAAAGAATTAGGGTGGTCATTATTTGCAAACGATTTTTTCTTTTAGATCACTTTGTTATTCTAGCATTTTATAAAAATCACAGTTTATTTTTAAAGTTCCCTAATACCATATTATTCTTTTAGACCGCTCAGCATGGCTTTCCTCATAAGCCTTCGGCCCTTGCATATGACCCTGTCTCAAAACTCATGGCGATTGGGACGCAAACAGGTGCCATAAAAATTTTTGGTCAACCCGGAGTTGAATTGTATGGACAGCATACGTTGGTGAACAACTCTGCATCAGAGCTCAATGTTCAATTACTTGAATGGGTTTATGGAACTGGCCGCATACTTTCGCTAACGGCCGCCAATCAATTAATACTGTGGGAGCCTTTTGGAACGACATTGCTTCCAATTAAAACACTTCATTTTGACGGAAAACTGAAGAAAGTATCATCGTTATGCTGTTCTTTGAGTAAAGATTTGTTATGGATTGGTACTGAAGGTGGCAACATCTATCAACTTGACTTACATTCATTCACAATAAAAGAACCAGTAATTTACCATGACGTGGTCCTAGAGCAGGTACCATCAGCTTACAAGCTAAATCCCGGTGCAATTGAGTCTATTCGCCAGCTTCCAAACGCCCTTAACAAGCTTCTCATAGCGTACAACCGTGGCCTATGTGTTTTGTGGGATTTCGAAACGTCCTCCGTGGAACGAGCATACATAGCCCCTGGTCATGGACAAAGCGTTGGTCTCTCAGTGAATTTTGGAGGATCTGAATTTAGCTGGTATCACGCTGATGGTTCTTACGCCACTTGGAGCATAGATAACGCCGAGCCGCCAAGCAATGTTAACTACGTTCCTTACGGTCCTGATCCTTGCAAGAGCATAAATCGTCTATACAAAGGCAAACATGGGTAAACATAAGTAAAAACAAAGTGATCAAATTTGAAGCTAATTTTGTATTTTTTTTTAGAAACAACGACGTGATTGTTTTTTCCGGAGGCATGCCACGTTCAGCATATGGTGATCATAATTGCGTTTCCGTACACGTTAACAATGGAAAGAATGTTTGTCTTGACTTTACGTCTAAAGTCATTGATTTTTTTGTTACTTACAAAAATAACAGTGATGTCGCTGAAGTGCTAATTGTTCTACTTGAAGAGGAACTCT
Organism: Drosophila gunungcola; assembly: GCF_025200985.1. NCBI lineage: Eukaryota > Metazoa > Arthropoda > Insecta > Diptera > Drosophilidae > Drosophila > Drosophila gunungcola. Next base: position 230,696 of record NW_026453166.1, read on the forward strand.
GCGCATACGATCTTAATGACCCCAATATTTCTGCAATTAAAGCTCCCTATCTGCACTCGGTGCATGCATCAGCTGTTACCTGCAATTACCTTGCCTCTCAAGTGAAACAGTCTGTGTATGAAAATATTTTACGAGCGGGAGATGAACAGGACATTGACTACAGCAATATTGACTGGCCTATCACAGGCGGTGCGCTTCCGGATGACTCAGGAGAATCTGATGAAGAGGACACGACGAAGTTGTATGAAATTCTGTTAACTGGGCACGAAGATGGTTCTGTTAAGTTTTGGGATTGTACTGGAGTGTTGCTTAAACCAATTTATAACTTTAAAACTGGCAGTGTTTTTGGGAGTGAACATGACTTCCGGGATGATGCAGCCGCAGATATCAGTGCAGAACAACTTGATGAAGGAGAACCCCCATTTCGAAAGGCAGGTCTTTTTGATCCTTACTCCGATGATCCTCGATTGGCAGTGAAGAAAATAGCACTCTGTCCAAAGACTGGACAGCTGATTGTTGGAGGCACAGCGGGCCAAATTGTTATAGCTGACTTCAATGACGCCCCCGAAAAGGTTCCTTTAAAATACTGCTCAATGAATTTGGTCAGCGACCGCGATGGGTTTGTGTGGAAAGGTCACGATCAGTTAAACGTGCGGCCAAAATTATTGGAAAGTGATGCCAGTCCAATAACTGTAAATGGCGTAAATATAACGGGAGTGCTGCAGGTTTTGCCTCCAGCCAGCATTACATGCATGGCACTTGAAGCAAATTGGGGTCTTGTATCCGGTGGAACTGCTCACGGATTAGTATTGTTCGACTTTAGAAACTTTGTTCCAGTATTTCATCGCTGCACACTTAATCCAAATGACCTCACTGGAGCTGGTGAGCAGCTGTCACGACGTAAGTCATTTAAAAAATCATTACGAGAGTCATTTAGAAAGCTTCGCAAGGGTCGCTCGACGCGGAACAATCCCAGCAATCAGGTGCCCACAACGGTGAGTAGAGTAGCATACTTATTAAACATTGATTGTCTTGGTTTCTATATATAAACTCACTTTATATGATATATTTGCAGCTGGAGGCACGGCCAGTTGAAAGACAAATAGAGGCACGATGTGCTGACGACGGCCTGGGATCAATGGTGCGATGTTTACTTTTTGCCAAAACTTATGTTACCAACGGTAAGCTCACTCTTTGTGTTTCGTTATCAAACATTTTAGAGATTACAAATAAAATGCATAAAAAGGCTAATGACAAATAAACGTTCAAATAATACTTTGGATTTAAGTCAGTTAAATCGTAAAGTCACTCAAAGATTTGTATCTTTATTTTTAAAGGCAATTGTTTTATTTTATAAAATTTTAAGAGAGCTTGTTTTATGTTTTTAAGGTTCGTCTGCTTTGGCAGTTCAAAAAACACCCTCACCTTTATCAAAGCTACAGTCGCGTTGGAGTTTCAAAAACGCCTTAGGCCAGCGAAAATATTAATCAACTCTAAGTTTTGTGTGCAGCTCTAAATCTTTTTTACCATTTTTTTAACATAAACAAATTATGAATTGCCAATAACTTTTAAAATAATAGCTCGATTTTGAAAATGTTTGAGTCTATGGATAGATATGACCTAAGCACTTACGAGGGACAGTACAAACTTTCATTTGTGGGCGTTAGAGTGGGCGGTGCTCCGTTTTAAAATAAACTTGAGCTGCGTAGGAAATACAAGAATCTGCATGCAAAATTTCAAATCTCTAGCTTTTATAGTTTCAGAGATCTCAACGTTCATACAGACCGCTATGGTTAGGTCGACTTGGCTATTGATCCTGATAAAGCATATATATACTTTATAGGGTCGGACTGTTACCGATTACAATTGTACACTTTTACTCTACGAGTAACGGGTGTATTAATTTTCTTTCTATTTTTTTATTTTTTGTTCAAACTTTGTAATAAATTCTTCTAAAAATATTATTTTCTAAATTTTCAGTCAACATAACATCGCCAACTTTATGGTCTGCAACAAATGCTAGTACCGTGTCGGTTTTCCTTTTGCATTTGCCCCCGGCACAAACCGCTGCAACATCTGTACCATCGGCAAGTGGCAACGCTCCTCCACAGACTCCTCGTCGCATTTCCGCCCAACTTGCTAAAGAAATTCAATTAAAACATCGTGCTCCTGTGGTTGGTATTTCAATATTTGACCAGGCGGGTACCCCTGTCGATCAGTTAAACGACGGAGAAAACGGCAGTCCACCGCATCGACTTCTAATCGCATCTGAGGAACAGTTTAAAGTGTTTTCACTTCCGCAATTAAAGCCAATAAATAAATATAAGCTTACCGCTCACGAAGGTGCTCGAATTCGTCGAATCCACTTTGGATCGTTCCGTTGTCGCATACCGCCAGAGTTACTACAAAGCCTGCACGGTGGTAGCCCGACTAAATCAACGCGTTCTCATGTCGATGGAGATGGGTCTGCAAATATTAGTGCAAACCAGGCTGCTGGTCGTGGAGATGAATATCACGAAATTGCATTGATTTGCTTAACCAACATGGGCGATATTATGGTCTTATCAGTCCCTGAGTTAAAAAGACAGCTGAATGCCGCTGCTGTCCGACGGGAAGACATAAAGTAAGCACCAATTACTGTAAATATTTTAACAAATATGAAACTAAAACCGCATTTTATTTTTACAGTGGTATTTCGTCGCTAGGTTTTACAAACTCTGGCGAAGCTCTGTATATGATGTCTTCTTCGGAATTGCAGCGCATTGCCTTAGCCACGTCCAAAGTAGTTCAACCCACAGGCATAGTTGAAGTAGAACCTTTGGAAACCGAAGAATCCGCACTGGAAGAAAATGAAGAAGAGAGCAATAAGGAAACGGACGAAAACGCTGAAGTTTCCAATTCACTGGAAGTAAATGAACCACCAACCGCTTCTATTCGCGCAAAACTTGTTGAGGGCAATGTTGAAAGAAGTAGTCTTAATTTAACAAATGGAATCAGCAATAGCAACTCACCCAATCGCGGCAACGATACTATCAGCAGTTCAATTGGTGATATCACCGTTGACTCCGTCCGTGACCATTTAAATCTTACGACAACCACGTTGTGTTCTACAACTACAGAGGAGACTGTTGGTGAGTAAACGCCGCCATACTATATTAATTGTATTTGCTTCCGCTTGATTGTCTGTTATGTGTCCGTTGTTTCGTTGTGCAAAGTTGCCCATCACTCCACTTTTTATTTGCATTCAAATTATTTTGTTTTTGATTTTAGATATGCGCCCCAAACGACTATAAATGCAGATACATTGCATTTTTATAAACCCGGTTTAACATTTTTTTTAAGTTTAACATATTACTAACTATTTTGACATGAACGTAGGTCGCCTATCGGTGCTTAGCACGCAAACAAACAAAGCCACTACTACAGTTAACATGGACGAAATTCCGGATATTAATATTTCCAATTTAGGTGACCTGGCATTGAAAAGGTTCGTTTTTACAATAAAACTATAAATACTCAATTCTACTAACTACCTAATTATATAACAGCAATACGACCGAAACGAGCACTAGTTCCGTAGTAATAAAATCGGTTATTACAAGCATATCCCACGAAAAGACGAATGGCGAAAGCGAATTAGGAACGCCAAAAACCACAACGCCTGAAGAAAGCCAATTTTAACAATGACAAACAAATGCGACTTTAATACTTGCAAAATTGACCCAATATAAACGGTTTAGTCTGTTTTCTTTACTCATAGTACGCGAAAAGTAGATTTTAACTGCAAAACCCAAACGTTTTCCTAGTTTAATATTTACTTTTTGTCTACTTGTATTGGAATCATAGTGCTATTATTCGGACCGCAACTGTTTTTATTACGCAATAAGATGCGTTTTACGTAGTTTCACAGTGACTTTATACATGGTTTTTGTGGCAACAATTGGACCACAGGCAACTATTGCATTTTATAAAACATTTTACACATTACATGTTATGTTTAGTTAAAATTAATTTTAAGTTTCCATTATCTACAATCTGTTTGAGTAATCAAATATTTAAAGAATTTAGATTTTTCTTTACGTATAATTCTTTTGAAGTTGATAAAAGGCTGACCAATTTTTTACATTACCATGTAAAAATTTAGAAAAAATATATTTTTCATATATTAACTATTTTTGTATATATTTGAATCCAACTTTTTAAAGTGTTATTTTTTAACTTTTTTGGTTTGCGAAAATTGGTCAGTTATGTTAACATTAAGTTTTTAAACATTGTGAATCTAAAAGAATTATCAACAATAATTAATGAACATGTTTAAAAAAGTACAACATGAAAAAATATGCCTTATCAACGATGACTAAATTTATAACAGATTTTATAAAGTATTAAAAACATCTTTATATTAAATTTATTCAATAATCAAATACACAACACAAAAGTATTAATGTTTTTATAATAAAATTCGTATCAAAAGTTAAAGAATATTTAAACCTGTAAGCATTTTAAAAGCTTAAATAAAAACGAATTTGAAAAAAGATTCCAAAAGGTACAACATAAAACGTTTATGCTTTATAAACTTAAAATTACAGCTGATTTTAGCTGATTTTTAGTAGTACACACACTGAACGGAAGAAACTTGTTGTACGCACCGAAAATTTTAGATTTGGTTTAGGAATTATCTTTAAAAGATTGCTTGCAAAATTACTCTCATACGTTAACTAATAGAGGATACAAGCTGGTGTGAAAAACATGTTCATCTTTAAATATATTATAAATATTTATTGCATTTATTTATATAAATAAGAATTTTCCATTTACAAACTGTGTTGCCACTGAAGTGATTTCCTAAGATTTCAGAAATACTTTAAATATGGATTTGCTACCAGGTCATAAAAACTACAAGTTAGAATAGGAACACATTTTTATTTACATCTGGTTTAGATAGTGCTTAAAAAATAAGCACACCTTTTAAATACAGTTCATAACAGAAGTAAAACAATAAGAAAGCCTAACCTGAGACTTGTTTACAATAAACTAGTATTTTCTAAATGCATTTTGTCTTTGATTGCTTGAGATTGAGCTGGTTCTCCTGGAATAATCAATAAATTTCGGATTTTTGATATAAATAAGAAGCTGGATTATGAAGACCGCAATTTATAAGTTATTTATTTACAACGGATTATATGAATATGCAGGCAATATGCTTCTGCAAAGTGTTTTAATCTTTTCTCTCGTTAGCCATCCAGGCTAACGCACTTTTTTTTGTTTAAGAGTTTTTTTTAGCCGCAAAGGTACGAGAAATATCAAAGCTTTTAAACCCAAACCCGTGTTTTAAAAACATCGAACAAGTCTTTTTTAAAATGCGTTTGTATTTCAAATTATATCGACCAAACTTTTAAATATCGAAGTCGATATATTCGTGAATTATTATTCATTATAAGCACATTATATTTTTTTTTGTCAAACGGCCAAACCGCTCACTGATTGGTATATTTTAAAACATAAAACACCTTTTTTTTCCAATAATAATGTTAACAAGTTTTGGGAACACAAAAATCGTAGGAGCAGAACGTAATTTTTGTGGATTTCTTATCAATTTTTCTGGAAGAACTATAAGTCAAAAATCAGGTTTAACGTTCCGCATTTACAACAGCTAAACACTGGTATTTTCCTAAAGAAAAATTGTATAAAATATTTCACTACATATTCTTTAAAACAACTATATTTCTCTTTTTGATAGAGATATTCGGCCTATTTATTAAATCGTTTCTAACTCTTTTTTACCGTAGAGGAAAGTAAAACAGAAAATGCTGATCAAAATTTCTTAAGAAGACGTATATAAAATATAAAATTAGAGCCTTCGCGTTGTCAAAAAATACTGGTTTGTTAAAAAATTATTAGGGAAACTATTTTTAATAATTTTAAATATACAAATAATACACTTATATATATATTTGCTACAACTAAAATAAATTAAATATAAAATAAGGATCAAGTTTAATTTATATAAAAAAAATTAATATAAAATTATATTTAAATTTTTGGTTTAATGTTAATTTTATGGTAACACATTTCTTTTGCGCTGTTATTTCTGTTTTTGTTTTTTTCTCTCTGTTAGGAATGGAAAAACCTCGATTTTGCCCTATTACCTACCGATGTTATCGATATTTGAAATTCAACAAAGGTATTAATGTTTATCCATCTCTAACTCCAATTCTTGAACCAGTTAGTCATGACTTAAACCCGACGATGAAAAATTGTAGAGGAAAACAACTTAAATGTTAAAAATTAATTTGTGTGTTTTTTAAACGACTAAATATCTGAGTTGCTAAAAAATTGTGCACAAATTTCCGGCAGTAGGCGGAACGGCTTAAAATGTTCCCTGCTAAAATTGTCAAACAGCTGTTTTAGAAAAACGGTCTTTACAGCTTCTATTTGTTTGTTGGTCAGCTTAGTTTGCGTAGCTTTTGCTTTGAATTCAAATTAAAAACAATGAAAAAGAAAAAGAAAGACGAACTAATAAATTTAATAACAAGCTATAAACTGTCTCACCCCCTTAAAAATAGTTTCTTCTTTTTTAATAACTTGTAGAGGAACATCCATTTGCTACAGCAGTTATAGGAAAATAATATAAAATAGTTAAAATAATTTTACAGAATAACTTTTCTGATACAGGATCCACGGCTAAAAGAGGGAATACATCGGACTCCTGCAAGCTGTTAAGAAAATAATAATTTTTTAATTAAAACCAGTGTTTTCTAGTATTTTAGTTCGTCAAATGTTAAATGGCTCGAGTAAGAGCGACAGGGATTGACGGCTATTACTTTGCGATTGCTGCTGCAGCTCTTTCCATGGCTGCTCCTGGAATGAAACTAGAACGTTACTGACAGACCTACTACTGATCTTTCCTGTTGGCTGGCTCCCGTTGGCTACTACTTGTGGCTGCTCCAGTAAAATTATGGGTTTTGTTTATCAATGGTGGCCACTATCGGTGGTATCAAAAATTTGTTCTGCCTTAATAAAAAAAATAATAAAATATCAATAAAAACAAATCAAAATTCCTAATTTAATGTACTCGACACTGATTACCAAAGCAATTTATTAGAATTTATATTTACATAAACTTTAATAATGGAATTCTTATAAAATGCTTTGTCATGGTGTGCAGGGCAGCTCTGTAACTACGTTTTTTGCAACTTCTTAACCAAACTTTATCCTTCTTGAACTTTTTTAAAATGCTCTGTGACCTAAAAGTTAAAAATTCATTCACGTTCCCAGAAATAAACCGCAATTTACTCCAAATATTGTTCTTATATACCATAAATAAAAGTTATTTTTCTAGATAGATATTATTGATGGTGAGCCCAAATCATCAATGTCTGCTAATAGGGTATTTATAAAGAGATCCTCCACCATCCATTAAAGAGATGTTCCATAAGGTTTTGCCGTTTGAAATACTTCCTAGTTAGTTTGCCTCTAATATTTGACGGACTTTGACGGACTAATTCATGCGATAGTTGGCCGATGTTTTTGCGGTGCAACCCTCCTTCTACGCAGTCCATCCCTGTAAAACCGGTGGGAATTTTTGTAAAAGGTTAAACTTCGGTTTCCACAAAGCACGTCCACCCTTCACCTTCCGATTTTAGATGATCTAAACAGCTGTAGCTCATCAAAACATAAACAAAGATGGTTAACCCGTGACTTTGTTTACGTTTTGACAAGCCACAGCTGTTGAGATCAGCTAAAATCGGAAGGAAAGATGTGAATGTAGTCTGTGGAAATCGGAGCTTCACATTTGTTAAAAATTTCAAGCGTTTCCAACGGATAGACTGTGTGCAATAAAAGCAATAAAAATTAAAAAAAAGGCAAAAAATCTGTTTTTTTTTTAACTTTGGAATCCACTTTAGCCCTATTAAAAAAACTGCATTCGGTTATAAATTTAATAAAATGTTAACGATCTGCTAATTAAAAAAGCTGTTATTGATTTATAAAAATTATAATTGTCAATTTGTAGAAAAAAATGTTTTAATATATTAAAAGGTAAAATGTAAAATAGTTCGAAAACAGGTAATAGGAATCGTTGACTAGGACCGTCAGGCTTATAAAAAATTCATATACTTCGTTTTATAGGTCATATTAACCGAGATATCCTGCGAAAACACATTGCAAAAATATGACCACTTAAAAAGCTTGCGCAGATTAACTCGCTTACAACTAGACCCACCGCGGGAAGACTTTCCGTTTGATAATCGTGAGAGACCAAGCAGTATAGGTAAATTATAAAATTAGCATTATCTAAAAATAAAATGTATTTAATGTTTTTAAATTGGTAAATCTTTAACGGACCAAAAAATAAGTGATAGGGAATGCTGGTTTAAACCCCCAGAAGGAGGAAACATGCATTTACTTCTCTATAGGTCGCGTGTTGGCAGAGGAATCCCAAAAAAACACCTTGCACAGGTATGACCCCCAAAAAGATTTATGCCGGATAACTCGTTTTAAACGGGACACACAGCGGAAACACTGTTTGTTTCTGCCTTCTGGGGATTCGAGCTGTCAATGTAGCCGGCATAGTTAAAGTTCCGTTAATAATAAGTAAAATAAAAGCCACCTTCATTAAAAAGAATTTATTTTTCTATGTCTAAAATATAATTTTTGTTAAAGCAATGATTAGTTTGTTATACATTCTGTTCTACTGTGTATTCACTTTTGCTCTCTTTTAAGGCTCCTCCCCTGTCAAATATCCGCCATTTTAAAAGAATTCTGAAAGAGTAATTAGTTTTGTTTAGAACGTAGGCAAGAAAGGAACAACAATATTTTACCGCCTTACAAATATACGCCATGTTTAAATACAGCAATATTGTTCTCTTTCTCGCATGCATTGCTGCAGAAAGTGTATGCACGGCGCAAAAAAATATGTATTTAATGTTTTTAAATTGGTAAATCTTAAACGGACCAAAAAATATGTGATAGGGAATGCTGGTTTTAACCCCCACAAGGAGGAAACATGAATTTACTTCTCTATAGGTCGCGTGTTGGCCGAGGAATCCCAAAAAACACCTTGCACAGGTATGACCCCCAAAAATATTTATGCCGGATAACTCGTTTCAAACGGGACACACAGCGAAAACACTGTCTGTTTCGGCCTTCTGAGGACTCGAGCTGTCAATGTAGCCGGAATAGTTAAAGTTCCGTTAATAATAAGGAAAATAAAGCCACCTTCATAAAAAGGAATTGATTTTTCTATGTATTAAATATAATTTTTGTTAAAGCAATGATTAGTTTGTTATACATTCTGTTCCACTGTGTACTCACTTTTGCTCTCTTTGAAGGCTCCTCCCCCGTCAAATATCCGCCATTTTAAAAGAATTCTGAGAGAGTAATTAGTTTTGTTTAGAACGTAGGCAAGAAAGGGACAACACTATTTTACCGCCTTACAAATATACGCCATGTTTAAATACAGCAATATTGTTCTCTTTCTCGCATGCATTGCTGCAGAAAATGTATGCACGGCGCAAAAAAATATGTAACTAGATTAAAAATAAATAACATATAACATTTATATAACAAAAATATTTTGACTATTTTTAATATAATAATATATTACAATTGACTTGTTTGGAGTAATTTTATTTATTATTAAATTACAAATATTATATTACATTTATTTATTAAATGAGTTACTATTAGTTTCAAAAAATATGGATACCTCTTTAATAGAATGTTGATTGTATCTTCTGGTTCGGCATTGATTTGCTTGTGACACATTCTTTTTGGCTGTGTAAACAATGTTGCTGTTAATTAAACGATCTACCCCCCTGTAACAGTCCGTTATTTTTAATAAAATTTGTGAGAGAAAATGGTTGCAGTCGGTATGTATGCAAGAAAGAGACAATTGTATGCCACCGCGTCGGCAATGCGCGCCACTTCAAACATTGATATTGACGTAGTCGTCTATGCCTCTCACGCATAGCGACTGGAACTGAACACGCAGGCCAAGAATATAACACATACGCCAAATAGATCAATATATATTTTATATACTAAGCAAATATTATTACTGATTTTAATTAAATATTAAATAAAAAGTTATATATATATTTTAATATTAGAATTAAAACCCTAAATAAAAAGATATATATATGTGCTTTGAAATATAATTAAATATTTGTTAACAATAGTTTGCTTGTTGTACATTATTTTTGGCTGTGAACTAAGTTTTGCTGTTTCCTCTCTCTCTCTTTTAGGTATCCGCCCCATTTGAGGCACGCCATTTTGGAACATTAAGCAACAGTAATCAGCTCCGCTTGGTAAGTGTGCAAGAAAGAGACCAATATATTTACATGTTTTCCATTAAAAATGGCGTATGGCGCCATTACGTGTATAAGAGCAACCGAACTGTATACAGAAAAAAAAAAGAGGGCGCTCTCTACACAAATACTATAAAAGACGCTCTGTAGATAAAATGTAAAGATGTTGCTGTGTATAGGATAAGTAAAGAGGGCGCCAAACACATCATTACCAAAAGAAGGCGCGTATACAGAAAAACAAAAGAGGGCGGTGTACACACAACTACTAAAGAGGGCGCTGTACATTCAACTACAAAAGGGGGCGCTGTACATTAAACTATTAAAGAGGGCGCTGTACTTAAAACTACAAAAGAGGGCGCTGTACATTAAAATAATATAGGGGGCGCTGTACATTAAAATACTATAGAGGGCGCTGTAGTTTAAAATACTATAGAGGGCGCTTTACATTAAATACTATAGAGGGCGCTGTAGGCAAATTTTAAAGAGGGCGCTATGCGCAGAAATATTAAAGAGGGCGCCGTAACCACAAATGTTAAAGAGGGCGCTGTTAAATAAAATAATAAAGGGGTCGTTTTGTGCACAGATATAATAAAGAGGGCGCGTTATTTACATAAATAAAAAAGAGGGCGTGTTGTGTACAGCAAAAGGAGAGAGAACGTATGTGTTTACAAACAGTAGAGAGAGCGCCATGTACACGTACAGTAGGGAGGGCGCTCTGTACAGAAAACGTAAAGTAACCGCTGTAGACAGAAAAAAAAGTGGCGCTGCTTAATATAAGACAACAGTGCAATGCAAGTAGATAGTATGGACGCCTACCATTAATGTACAATAGCAGGCGGTTTGTAAAACGGAAAATGTCAGTTTCTCACGTAAAAAGGCGCTGTAAATTAGATTGAAAGGCCGTTGTGTAAACTGGCCGTAGGAAAGCGCTGCAAGTAACGAAAAGGGGGGCGCTGTATATGATAAAATCAAATCACGGCCATGTTTATATACAGAAAAATACTCTTTTATACTAATGTTGTACTACATTTTTATACACATTTTAGACACATTGCGAATTATTTTGACACTTTAAGACCATTAATGTACAATGTTTTTATACACTTTTAGACCAACTTTGTACATTATTTTGACAAGACATTTAAAGAGGGCGCTATGCGCAGAAATATTAAAGACGTTGCCGTAACCACAAATATTAAAGAGGGCGCTGTTAAATAAAATAATAAAGGGGTCGTTTTGTGCACAGACATAATAAAGAGGGCGCGTTATTTACATAAATAAAAAAGAGGGCGTGTTGTGTACAGCAAAAGGAGAGAGAACGTATGTGTTTACAAACAGTAGAGAGAGCGCCATGTACACGTACAGTAGGGAGGGCGCTCTGTACAGAAAACGTAAAGTAACCGCTGTAGACAGAAAAAAAAGTGGCGCTGCTTAATATAAGACAACAGTGCAATGCAAGTAGATAGTATGGACGCCTACCATTAATGTACAATAGCAGGCGGTTTGTAAAACGGAAAATGTCAGTTTCTCACGTAAAAAGGCGCTGTAAATTAGATTGAAAGGCCGTTGTGTAAACTGGCCGTAGGAAAGCGCTGCAAGTAACGAAAAGGGGGGCGCTGTATATGATAAAATCAAATCACGGCCATGTTTATATACAGAAAAATACTCTTTTATACTAATGTTGTACTACATTTTTATACACATTTTAGACACATTGCGAATTATTTTGACACTTTAAGACCATTAATGTACAATGTTTTTATACACTTTTAGACCAACTTTGTACATTATTTTGACAAGACATTTAAAGAGGGCGCTATGCGCAGAAATATTAAAGACGTTGCCGTAACCACAAATATTAAAGAGGGCGCTGTTAAATAAAATAATAAAGGGGTCGTTTTGTGCACAGACATAATAAAGAGGGCGCGTTATTTACATAAATAAAAAAGAGGGCGTGTTGTGTACAGCAAAAGGAGAGAGAACGTATGTGTTTACAAACAGTAGAGAGAGCGCCATGTACACGTACAGTAGGGAGGGCGCTCTGTACAGAAAACGTAAAGTAACCGCTGTAGACAGAAAAAAAAGTGGCGCTGCTTAATATAAGACAACAGTGCAATGCAAGTAGATAGTATGGACGCCTACCATTAATGTACAATAGCAGGCGGTTTGTAAAACGGAAAATGTCAGTTTCTCACGTAAAAAGGCGCTGTAAATTAGATTGAAAGGCCGTTGTGTAAACTGGCCGTAGGAAAGCGCTGCAAGTAACGAAAAGGGGGGCGCTGTATATGATAAAATCAAATCACGGCCATGTTTATATACAGAAAAATACTCTTTTATACTAATGTTGTACTACATTTTTATACACATTTTAGACACATTGCGAATTATTTTGACACTTTAAGACCATTAATGTACAATGTTTTTATACACTTTTAGACCAACTTTGTACATTATTTTGACAAGACATTTAAAGAGGGCGCTATGCGCAGAAATATTAAAGACGTTGCCGTAACCACAAATATTAAAGAGGGCGCTGTTAAATAAAATAATAAAGGGGTCGTTTTGTGCACAGACATAATAAAGAGGGCGCGTTATTTACATAAATAAAAAAGAGGGCGTGTTGTGTACAGCAAAAGGAGAGAGAACGTATGTGTTTACAAACAGTAGAGAGAGCGCCATGTACACGTACAGTAGGGAGGGCGCTCTGTACAGAAAACGTAAAGTAACCGCTGTAGACAGAAAAAAAAGTGGCGCTGCTTAATATAAGACAACAGTGCAATGCAAGTAGATAGTATGGACGCCTACCATTAATGTACAATAGCAGGCGGTTTGTAAAACGGAAAATGTCAGTTTCTCACGTAAAAAGGCGCTGTAAATTAGATTGAAAGGCCGTTGTGTAAACTGGCCGTAGGAAAGCGCTGCAAGTAACGAAAAGGGGGGCGCTGTATATGATAAAATCAAATCACGGCCATGTTTATATACAGAAAAATACTCTTTTATACTAATGTTGTACTACATTTTTATACACATTTTAGACACATTGCGAATTATTTTGACACTTTAAGACCATTAATGTACAATGTTTTTATACACTTTTAGACCAACTTTGTACATTATTTTGACAAGACATTTAAAGAGGGCGCTATGCGCAGAAATATTAAAGACGTTGCCGTAACCACAAATATTAAAGAGGGCGCTGTTAAATAAAATAATAAAGGGGTCGTTTTGTGCACAGACATAATAAAGAGGGCGCGTTATTTACATAAATAAAAAAGAGGGCGTGTTGTGTACAGCAAAAGGAGAGAGAACGTATGTGTTTACAAACAGTAGAGAGAGCGCCATGTACACGTACAGTAGGGAGGGCGCTCTGTACAGAAAACGTAAAGTAACCGCTGTAGACAGAAAAAAAAGTGGCGCTGCTTAATATAAGACAACAGTGCAATGCAAGTAGATAGTATGGACGCCTACCATTAATGTACAATAGCAGGCGGTTTGTAAAACGGAAAATGTCAGTTTCTCACGTAAAAAGGCGCTGTAAATTAGATTGAAAGGCCGTTGTGTAAACTGGCCGTAGGAAAGCGCTGCAAGTAACGAAAAGGGGGGCGCTGTATATGATAAAATCAAATCACGGCCATGTTTATATACAGAAAAATACTCTTTTATACTAATGTTGTACTACATTTTTATACACATTTTAGACACATTGCGAATTATTTTGACACTTTAAGACCATTAATGTACAATGTTTTTATACACTTTTAGACCAACTTTGTACATTATTTTGACAAGACATTTAAAGAGGGCGCTATGCGCAGAAATATTAAAGACGTTGCCGTAACCACAAATATTAAAGAGGGCGCTGTTAAATAAAATAATAAAGGGGTCGTTTTGTGCACAGACATAATAAAGAGGGCGCGTTATTTACATAAATAAAAAAGAGGGCGTGTTGTGTACAGCAAAAGGAGAGAGAACGTATGTGTTTACAAACAGTAGAGAGAGCGCCATGTACACGTACAGTAGGGAGGGCGCTCTGTACAGAAAACGTAAAGTAACCGCTGTAGACAGAAAAAAAAGTGGCGCTGCTTAATATAAGACAACAGTGCAATGCAAGTAGATAGTATGGACGCCTACCATTAATGTACAATAGCAGGCGGTTTGTAAAACGGAAAATGTCAGTTTCTCACGTAAAAAGGCGCTGTAAATTAGATTGAAAGGCCGTTGTGTAAACTGGCCGTAGGAAAGCGCTGCAAGTAACGAAAAGGGGGGCGCTGTATATGATAAAATCAAATCACGGCCATGTTTATATACAGAAAAATACTCTTTATACTAATGTTGTACTACATTTTTATACACATTTTAGACACATTGCGAATTATTTTGACACTTTAAGACCATTAATGTACAATGTTTTTATACACTTTTAGACCAACTTTGTACATTATTTTGACAAGACATTTAAAGAGGGCGCTATGCGCAGAAATATTAAAGACGTTGCCGTAACCACAAATATTAAAGAGGGCGCTGTTAAATAAAATAATAAAGGGGTCGTTTTGTGCACAGACATAATAAAGAGGGCGCGTTATTTACATAAATAAAAAAGAGGGCGTGTTGTGTACAGCAAAAGGAGAGAGAACGTATGTGTTTACAAACAGTAGAGAGAGCGCCATGTACACGTACAGTAGGGAGGGCGCTCTGTACAGAAAACGTAAAGTAACCGCTGTAGACAGAAAAAAAAGTGGCGCTGCTTAATATAAGACAACAGTGCAATGCAAGTAGATAGTATGGACGCCTACCATTAATGTACAATAGCAGGCGGTTTGTAAAACGGAAAATGTCAGTTTCTCACGTAAAAAGGCGCTGTAAATTAGATTGAAAGGCCGTTGTGTAAACTGGCCGTAGGAAAGCGCTGCAAGTAACGAAAAGGGGGGCGCTGTATATGATAAAATCAAATCACGGCCATGTTTATATACAGAAAAATACTCTTTTATACTAATGTTGTACTACATTTTTATACACATTTTAGACACATTGCGAATTATTTTGACACTTTAAGACCATTAATGTACAATGTTTTTATACACTTTTAGACCAACTTTGTACATTATTTTGACAAGACATTTAAAGAGGGCGCTATGCGCAGAAATATTAAAGACGTTGCCGTAACCACAAATATTAAAGAGGGCGCTGTTAAATAAAATAATAAAGGGGTCGTTTTGTGCACAGACATAATAAAGAGGGCGCGTTATTTACATAAATAAAAAAGAGGGCGTGTTGTGTACAGCAAAAGGAGAGAGAACGTATGTGTTTACAAACAGTAGAGAGAGCGCCATGTACACGTACAGTAGGGAGGGCGCTCTGTACAGAAAACGTAAAGTAACCGCTGTAGACAGAAAAAAAAGTGGCGCTGCTTAATATAAGACAACAGTGCAATGCAAGTAGATAGTATGGACGCCTACCATTAATGTACAATAGCAGGCGGTTTGTAAAACGGAAAATGTCAGTTTCTCACGTAAAAAGGCGCTGTAAATTAGATTGAAAGGCCGTTGTGTAAACTGGCCGTAGGAAAGCGCTGCAAGTAACGAAAAGGGGGGCGCTGTATATGATAAAATCAAATCACGGCCATGTTTATATACAGAAAAATACTCTTTTATACTAATGTTGTACTACATTTTTATACACATTTAGACACATTGCGAATTATTTTGACACTTTAAGACCATTAATGTACAATGTTTTATACACTTTTAGACCAACTTTGTACATTATTTTGACAAGACATTTAAAGAGGGCGCTATGCGCAGAAATATTAAAGACGTTGCCGTAACCACAAATATTAAAGAGGGCGCTGTTAAATAAAATAATAAAGGGGTCGTTTTGTGCACAGACATAATAAAGAGGGCGCGTTATTTACATAAATAAAAAAGAGGGCGTGTTGTGTACAGCAAAAGGAGAGAGAACGTATGTGTTTACAAACAGTAGAGAGAGCGCCATGTACACGTACAGTAGGGAGGGCGCTCTGTACAGAAAACGTAAAGTAACCGCTGTAGACAGAAAAAAAAGTGGCGCTGCTTAATATAAGACAACAGTGCAATGCAAGTAGATAGTATGGACGCCTACCATTAATGTACAATAGCAGGCGGTTTGTAAAACGGAAAATGTCAGTTTCTCACGTAAAAAGGCGCTGTAAATTAGATTGAAAGGCCGTTGTGTAAACTGGCCGTAGGAAAGCGCTGCAAGTAACGAAAAGGGGGGCGCTGTATATGATAAAATCAAATCACGGCCATGTTTATATACAGAAAAATACTCTTTTATACTAATGTTGTACTACATTTTTATACACATTTTAGACACATTGCGAATTATTTTTGACACTTTAAGACCATTAATGTACAATGTTTTTATACACTTTTAGACCAACTTTGTACATTATTTTGACAAGACATTTAAAGAGGGCGCTATGCGCAGAAATATTAAAGACGTTGCCGTAACCACAAATATTAAAGAGGGCGCTGTTAAATAAAATAATAAAGGGGTCGTTTTGTGCACAGACATAATAAAGAGGGCGCGTTATTTACATAAATAAAAAAGAGGGCGTGTTGTGTACAGCAAAAGGAGAGAGAACGTATGTGTTTACAAACAGTAGAGAGAGCGCCATGTACACGTACAGTAGGGAGGGCGCTCTGTACAGAAAACGTAAAGTAACCGCTGTAGACAGAAAAAAAAGTGGCGCTGCTTAATATAAGACAACAGTGCAATGCAAGTAGATAGTATGGACGCCTACCATTAATGTACAATAGCAGGCGGTTTGTAAAAACGGAAAATGTCAGTTTCTCACGTAAAAAGGCGCTGTAAATTAGATTGAAAGGCCGTTGTGTAAACTGGCCGTAGGAAAGCGCTGCAAGTAACGAAAAGGGGGGCGCTGTATATGATAAAATCAAATCACGGCCATGTTTATATACAGAAAAATACTCTTTTATACTAATGTTGTACTACATTTTTATACACATTTTAGACACATTGCGAATTATTTTGACACTTTAAGACCATTAATGTACAATGTTTTTATACACTTTAGACCAACTTTGTACATTATTTTGACAAGACATTTAAAGAGGGCGCTATGCGCAGAAATATTAAAGACGTTGCCGTAACCACAAATATTAAAGAGGGCGCTGTTAAATAAAATAATAAAGGGGTCGTTTGTGCACAGACATAATAAAGAGGGCGCGTTATTTACATAAATAAAAAAGAGGGCGTGTTGTGTACAGCAAAAGGAGAGAGAACGTATGTGTTTACAAACAGTAGAGAGAGCGCCATGTACACGTACAGTAGGGAGGGCGCTCTGTACAGAAAACGTAAAGTAACCGCTGTAGACAGAAAAAAAAGTGGCGCTGCTTAATATAAGACAACAGTGCAATGCAAGTAGATAGTATGGACGCCTACCATTAATGTACAATAGCAGGCGGTTTGTAAAACGGAAAATGTCAGTTTCTCACGTAAAAAGGCGCTGTAAATTAGATTGAAAGGCCGTTGTGTAAACTGGCCGTAGGAAAGCGCTGCAAGTAACGAAAAGGGGGGGCGCTGTATATGATAAAATCAAATCACGGCCATGTTTATATACAGAAAAATACTCTTTTATACTAATGTTGTACTACATTTTATACACATTTTAGACACATTGCGAATTATTTGACACTTTAAGACCATTAATGTACAATGTTTTTATACACTTTTAGACCAACTTTGTACATTATTTTGACAAGACATTTAAAGAGGGCGCTATGCGCAGAAATATTAAAGACGTTGCCGTAACCACAAATATTAAAGAGGGCGCTGTTAAATAAAATAATAAAGGGGTCGTTTTGTGCACAGACATAATAAAGAGGGCGCGTTATTTACATAAATAAAAAAGAGGGCGTGTTGTGTACAGCAAAAGGAGAGAGAACGTATGTGTTACAAACAGTAGAGAGAGCGCCATGTACACGTACAGTAGGGAGGGCGCTCTGTACAGAAAACGTAAAGTAACCGCTGTAGACAGAAAAAAAAGTGGCGCTGCTTAATATAAGACAACAGTGCAATGCAAGTAGATAGTATGGACGCCTACCATTAATGTACAATAGCAGGCGGTTTGTAAAACGGAAAATGTCAGTTTCTCACGTAAAAAGGCGCTGTAAATTAGATTGAAAGGCCGTTGTGTAAACTGGCCGTAGGAAAGCGCTGCAAGTAACGAAAAGGGGGGCGCTGTATATGATAAAATCAAATCACGGCCATGTTTATATACAGAAAAATACTCTTTTATACTAATGTTGTACTACATTTTTATACACATTTTAGACACATTGCGAATTATTTGACACTTTAAGACCATTAATGTACAATGTTTTTTATACACTTTTAGACCAACTTTGTACATTATTTTGACAAGACATTTAAAGAGGGCGCTATGCGCAGAAATATTAAAGACGTTGCCGTAACCACAAATATTAAAGAGGGCGCTGTTAAATAAAATAATAAAGGGGTCGTTTTGTGCACAGACATAATAAAGAGGGCGCGTTATTTACATAAATAAAAAAGAGGGCGTGTTGTGTACAGCAAAAGGAGAGAGAACGTATGTGTTTACAAACAGTAGAGAGAGCGCCATGTACACGTACAGTAGGGAGGGCGCTCTGTACAGAAAACGTAAAGTAACCGCTGTAGACAGAAAAAAAAGTGGCGCTGCTTAATATAAGACAACAGTGCAATGCAAGTAGATAGTATGGACGCCTACCATTAATGTACAATAGCAGGCGGTTTGTAAAACGGAAAATGTCAGTTTCTCACGTAAAAAGGCGCTGTAAATTAGATTGAAAGGCCGTTGTGTAAACTGGCCGTAGGAAAGCGCTGCAAGTAACGAAAAGGGGGGCGCTGTATATTGTAAAATCAAATCACGGCCATGTTTATATACAGAAAAATACTCTTTTATACTAATGTTGTACTACATTTTTATACACATTTTAGACACATTGCGAATTATTTTGACACTTTAAGACCATTAATGTACAATGTTTTTATACACTTTTAGACCAACTTTGTACATTATTTTGACAAGACATTTAAAGAGGGCGCTATGCGCAGAAATATTAAAGACGTTGCCGTAACCACAAATATTAAAGAGGGCGCTGTGTAAATAAAATAATAAAGGGGTCGTTTTGTGCACAGACATAATAAGAGGGCGCGTTATTTACATAAATAAAAAAGAGGGCGTGTTGTGTACAGCAAAAGGAGAGAGAACGTATGTGTTTACAAACAGTAGAGAGAGCGCCATGTACACGTACAGTAGGGAGGGCGCTCTGTACAGAAAACGTAAGTAACCGCTGTAGACAGAAAAAAAAGTGGCGCTGCTTAATATAAGACAACAGTGCAATGCAAGTAGATAGTATGGACGCCTACCATTAATGTACAATAGCAGGCGGTTTGTAAAACGGAAAATGGTCAGTTTCTCACGTAAAAAGGCGCTGTAAATTAGATTGAAAGGCCGTTGTGTAACTGGCCGTAGGAAAGCGCTGCAAGTAACGAAAAGGGGGGCGCTGTATATGATAAAATCAAATCACGGCCATGTTTATATACAAGAAAA